>NC_056733.1:1540771052-1540788579 GCF_019279795.1 Protopterus annectens
TGTGTGTGTGTGTGTGTGTGTGTGTGTGTTTGTTTTTTTTTTTATATTTTTTTTTTTAAAAAAAAAAAAAATAAAAATATTTTTGGTGTGTGTGTGTGTGTGTGTGTGTGTGTGTCTGTGTTTTTTGTTCGTGTGTGTGTGTGTGTGTGTGTGTGTGTGTGTGTGTGTTTTTTTTTTTTTCAACCCATGTATTATCACACTTGCACAACCTACTGTTCCATGTACACCTACATCCTGCTCATATTAGTGTCAGCAGATTCCCCGTGCCTGAATTTTTGGGGTCCTGCAAGGGACACCGTTATCCATGTTTAAAGTGTAGACCTTGCAGATCTCTCCCACTGGTGCTTTCCTACCGGTGTTTTGGACAGCAGCAGTGTATTGATCTGTATTGCCTGTCTGTATGTCTGTCCGACCTCGCTGGGCGATTTGGGGGATAGAACGTTTACTTATTGGACCTCCCAGTCACATATGCCCGGGCTGTAAATATGTTACCCCTAATTGCTGTGAAGTAACCTATTTATGTACATGTGTATATCTACACTGACATATATATTTTGTTTTGTGTGTATGTGTATATATCAATACCTGTTGTTTGTGTATATATATCTATCTATATATATCCATAGTATATCCTTGTGTGTGTATATATATATCTGTATGAATATATATGTGTATGTAAATTAATACAGATATATGTATATATACATTTTTATCTATATATACATCTGTGTGTCTGTTAACATATACATTTCCCGGACATGGACACTTACACATGCGTATTGGGTTTTATCTCTGCTTCAACAGCATACTATTGCCTTAGTCATTATGACACCGACACTTCACTCCGGTGAACTTATGATCAGTATATTGCACGTTATACAGCGGACAGAGGGAGGGTTTCCACGTGTTTCCCTTCCCATTTGACTATTTCATTCATTGATAGATACAATGAGTATTTTTCTGGACATCAGTTATAAATTCACTACAGGTATGCGTCGTGTCATCAGATGTGACAGTTGGTTGCGTACTTATGTGTATGGACCTCTGTGATACTGGGACCTGCTTTTACAGTGACAGGGACAAGAAGCATGCATAACTCAGGGACAATCACGTGGACACTTCCACCATATGTTAGTAATACCATTAACTTGGAACGTGTTGACAGATCTGCATTACTACTAATTTTCTGCAGCACGCGCTTCTATTACTCTTTCATTGTTGTAGTAGCCCTCATTCAACACCTTTCCTCCAAAGGTCACTGGCTTTGTGAGTGTGGTTAAGAGGCTGGCCAGTTATTGTGTGAATGCTCTGACCATTAGTAGTGTTGACATTGTCATATGTACAGGTTGGGATATATTCTGGGGGACTAGGGTTGCCACACCTTTCAAAATGGCCAAGATGGGACATTTCTTTTTGGAACACACATCAGATTTTAAGAATGCACATATACCCATAGTCAGTACAAAGGATAGAACTTACTTATTTGCCTACATAAAAAAGCCTATTCTTGTAGCGTTTAATTGCTTATTCGGTTTTTGTAACATTTAGGTATTTCTTAGATACAGAAACAATTATTTTTATGCAACTATTAAGAGCAACATAAGGGACATACCATGTCCTACAATCTCTGCGGGATATTTGCCATTTTTAATATTTTGTCAGGACACAACTGTCCAAAGAGGGACTGTCCTCACAAAGTGGGACAGATGGTAACCCCACTGGGGACACCAGGATTGCTTGGGCCAACACATAGCCACGGTCAGTGCAGGTTTCAGAACATTCATTAGTTTCTAGCTGTGAGCCTATACCTTTAGCACTTTTGTTGTTTTGCCTGTTTCTTGTATGCTGAATTACGTTTATTCTATCCTGACATGATTGCTTTAGGCAACTGTTACATGCAGTATGGTACATAGTTATTTCCTACAATCATAGGACATTTGGCATTGTATCATTGTTGGTCAGGGTCACACCTACACACATTACTACAATTGTCCCTTCATTGCGGGATCAGGGGGTATCCTGTTTCCACGTTAGTGCCCTTCATCACCCTCTTATACCATGTGCCACTATGCTTAATCTGTGCAATATATTCCTTCACTTTTATTTGTGTCGGACATGTGCTGTACAATGGCAGGTGTTTGATCCTGGGTAGTAGGTTCTGCATGACCACCTAGGCTGGACAGTCTAGTGCACCACTACTGCATTCCAAATTGTGTCCAGATGTCTACAGGACTGGACATCATGTCTTCATACCCATACCACGTTTACATCAGTGACTTATCCCATGAGGATATCCCAAAAATTTAACAAGACCCATAATAACAAGACCGACACCGCAACATCTGGCCTGCGTTACCAAAATGTGCTGGGGTTTTACATGGGGATAAGCATAGTTTGCAATCCTGAAACTGCCTATAGGGTGACACTACCTACTACATACATGCGTAGGTCACTATGTGTAGATGTAGCTGCACCAAACCAGTAGGCCAAGTATGGCTGGATTTGGTGGACGCTCAGGTATGGGTATGGTTGTGTGCTGTGGAGGGGATGTTGGTAGTCCATTGCATCCAGGTGTGTTGCATCTGATATGGCTTCTCAGTTCCATTAGGACTAATCTGTGGGTATGTGCCGTGACATGTCTGCAAGATTTGTATCGCACATTTTAATATTCATATGTTTGTGGGATTGTGTTATGCAGTATGGCTCTGTCTGGTTGTATTACAGATGTATACATGTTTCAGGTTTTCTCGCTTCACCCGCTGCTCCCTTTACACCTTTGGTTCACCCATTCTGCATAACACACAGTGTCACCTTTTGAGGATTATACCATTACCACCCCACAATACCACATATTCCCGACACTCCATCCATCACTGCTTTGGTTGATGGCCCACATGGTCAAGGTACTACTGCATACCCCTGGCCATATCTCAGGTACCTGTATGGTTGTGTGGACTACCCCCTGCCATGTTTGACTTTCCACATGCTATACCCTTTCATACAGGTACACGCCCATACTTAACTTTCATGATATGGTTATATACCCGGTAATACCCGTCTAAATCAGGTGATTAATATCTCCTGACAAGTTCGGTTGGACCGCTGGATGCGCGGATTTTGGGTTTTAATTGTTCTAATCTCATTGTAGGATGCCACCTTTTCCATGTCCGTGATGGGATATATTCCTGACACATATCCAATTGTACTGAACAACACGCATCTACAGTCAATGCTGATAATACTGTTCCTTCTAGCCTACATGTTGCCCTATTGTTGCAGCAGCTTGCATGTTCCCTTCTGTTTCGCTTTTATATGCTTTATTCTATTTCCTGTCAGAGTTGGTATGTGGAATAAGGACATACCCCATTGTATGTGACGATTACATGCATTGTGGGATATAATCTCGGTCAAGCACGGGTTGCTAGATATTTACATTTATTGTGTTTTTTGTTATGGACACATCTGCCCAGCTGTGTACCTCCTCACAATATGGGTCATTGGTGACCCCGGACCATTGGGCTGGATCGCACCTATTGGCGCGGTTAACATGATGCGCTTCACTCCACTCTGGTATATAACCATCTACACTGCGCTGGACATTGGCAATACCTAGTTTTCAATGTCATTTGTTCGGGATGGGACCCGGCGAGTCCCTACCATGCATTTGTGTTTGCTTCTTCATTTTGTGTTCGGCAGGAACTGTGTTGCAGGTTTCCTTTTAGACAATGCTTCAGTATCCACGGACACTGACAGATGTGGGGATTACTATTGCTTCGTAAATTGTTATAGGCAAGCATTTTAGGTTGCATCGCCGACAGCTGACATTTCCATCTGCATGGCACCGACACGCCCCTGTGCACTGCGACTCCTTTCCTATGCATCGCATTGTGGCAGCAAAGACCTTCATAGGTTCATAGGTTCATACTAGGCTACGTCCAGGGGCATTCATACTAGCCAGAGTATGTTTGGCTTCACGCACCCATTTTAAATTAATTTGTTATGCCCTTTTCGAGAGTTATACTGTGCCTCTGTCTAACAGTGACACAGGTGAAGTGATGTCTGGGTAAACTCTAATGATCTCCCATCCACTCATCAAGATTCCTCCTTGAAGAGAGTCAATGAGGACTCTGGACTAACCTGGACTGGGATTTTATTCCAGAGGAAGGGAGCCTCTGTTATGAATCTGTCCCTCCAGCATGTCCTATTTATTTCAAAAGTTGAGGGTTCAAGTCTCGAGCATGTAGCCTGCATGGGATTTGGATTTTGAGGTGCAGCATGTCCCTAATTCGGGTTGGACATGGCTTCTATACTGCCAGGACAGGTCGACTCTGAGCAGTAGCGGTATGCCACTGAGCAGAGCTGAGTTTTTAACCGCAGCATATGGCATTCTGTTTGAGTCCCTTTGATCCCTCTTATGGTGAGGTACTCTTTGGGTCTTTCCAGTTGCTGCAAGTGTTTGGCAAGGCACATCCCAAAAAGGAGCATTGTACTGACATTATGGGCCTGATGAGGGATGAGTAAAAGAGGCACGATGGCGACCTTCCCCTAATCTAGATGTGAATCCTTCATGATTAGGTGGGCTATATAAATGTTTTTCAACCACTTTGGCCATGGTTGTCAAATGAGAGATTGCTATCAATTTGGGTCACACAACTCAAAAGTTCCAAAATTCACAAAACCAACAGGAGAGCAGGACCAAGATGCAAAACGGATTTATTCTGGTACCTTGGCTTCACAGCCTCTCAAAGGAATAACCCTTTCAAAACACATGCACCATTTTTATACAATTTAGTTAAATCCACTTAATGAATTAATTGATAAAACATACATCCAGAATTAAACAGAATTAAAGGGACCAAGCAGAAGATTTATAAGACACAAACAATGAACAATATTTAAGATATATTCTATTATTGCTTAAAATTACAAAAGCAATAAGGTATACAGTACAAAAACTTAATTTATCTAATAATTGCATAATAATCAAGTTATTTTCTAAATTTAAACCCTTTGGTTCCCAAAGTACCAAAATTAAGAATAAACATACTTTCCACCTTTAGCAGCTTACATAGAAAATTCCCAGCATTATAACTACTGCTGTGGTCTAGCCAAAGCACAGAAAAAGAAAGATTCCAAACTTCCATTACAGATGCATTAAAATGTTCAGGAAACAGGATTTTCAATTCTACTGTTTCTAACATCTATGTGTTCCATAATTTTCAACTTTAACTGGCGTTTAGTTTGTCCCATGTAGTACTTAGGTGGAGTACATCCACAGCCCACTATATAAACCACCCCACAAGATCTGCAGCTGAACATATCCTGAGCTTGATATCTTATGCCATTAATGTTAACTCTCATCAACTGCAGGCATTTGATTGAAGCACCTTATGGTGAGTTTAAAAAGGACTCTGGAGCATATCTCTGACACTCAAGCTGCTAAAGCAGCTCTTGAATTTGAGAAAGTTACAAATAGGCTTTGGAAAGAGGGTACTCCTGAGCTCCAGCAAGAATAAAAGGGACAGATTGTTAAATTTTGATTCTTTTAGTAGGAAGATGATAAATCTCTATGATTCTAGAGAGAATTCTTCAGGTTTGAATAATAATAAAGAGAATAGAATCTTTTAGTGAATAAGTACTCTTTCCTTTTCTTCTACCCTTAAGGAAATAGTAGATTTTCTTTTGGCCTATTGTATGTCATAATGACGAATTCAATTTATTTCCAAATAGAGTATGTTTTTCATATGGTAGATATGCAAATTTAAAGAAAAGCTAAAATCCAAATCTAATATGAGATTAAATATGTCAAATGTTTTTTATCTACTAAAGGCATGTTCAAATGTGGGAAATGGAGAGTTTGCTCTTAAGGTTATGAATTTGACAGGAAGTTGCATTAATGGCATAAAATAATAGGAACATATCTTAAAATATTGTTCATTGCCTTTGCGCCTATAAATCTTCTGCTTGGTCCCTTTTAACTTGGTTGAATTTGATATATTGTATATGTTTATCCAATTAATTCATTAAGTGGATTTAACTAAATTGTATAAAATGGCATGTGTTTTGAAATGGTTATTCCCTTTGGCTGTAGCCGAGGTGTTCGGGTAGAATAAAACCTGTTTTGCATCTTGGTCCTGCTCTCCTGTTGTTTTTTTATCAATTTGGGTCCCCAGGTCCCTAATTACTTTTCTGTAATTGAATGGATTACCACCTATGGTAATTTCAGGGCACTTTGTTTTGCCAAAGGGGATGACCATACACTTTTTGGCATTTAGCTTGAGGCCATGGCTCTCATTCAGTTGTCTGTTTCTTATGAGGCCCTTTGGAGGATGCTTGTGTCGGCTGGAGAGTCGACATGGTGCCCAGTTTGCAGTCATTTAATCCTGGTCAGGCCACAGTCATTCTGTGTTGGCCTGTACCAGAAATATATACCCCAACAAGAGGTCCTAGGGACTGAGCTCTGGGGATAATTTGTAACTGGTTTGGAGTCTGGACATGGTTCCAGCAATTCTAACCATGTGGGCTCCTCAACCTGAGCCACTTGCAACCCATCTAGTGACATAGGGTTTATATTTAAGCTGGTGAGCTTATCTATAATGCCCGAGTGGGTATTGTATCAAAGGCTTTGGTGAGGTCCAGGTAGGCTGTGTGGACCACCTTCCTTCACAATGGCCTTGGTGACTGTTTCAAAGAAGTCAATTGCTTAAGAGGCAGATCTGCCCCTTAACAAAGCCAAACTGGGTAGGATCCAGGTCTGGTGGTCCCAATATCTTTATTTATGAGGTCCATGATGATCCTTTCCATATGGTAGACCAAGCTACTGTGCATGCAGGGGATAGTTTCCAAGGATCCGTTGAGGCACCACCTTAGGGAGGGACCACTGTTGTTGTATCGCCACTCTTTGGACATATCCTGTGGTAAGGCTGAGATTGAACAGTAGTTTCATGGGTTTCGGGCTTGGAGTTCTGAGGTAGGGACGTAGCCTGTGACACTGTCTGGTCCCCATTGATGCTGTGTTTTTTGCTTTGGAGAGGGGAAGCGGCTCTTTACCTGGAGCATCTTGGAGATGTCACAGGGCAGCACTCTGCTGGGATAGATATTTGCCCTTTTGGTGGGGAGTCAAGCTGAACCTGTCAGCTAGGGATGTTGGTAAATGTCTGTGGGTTCTGTGTATTTTGTCATTTTGACCACTGAGCATACCTGGGAATTCCCACCAGGTTCCTAACATAACTAAAGAAAAGCCTTGTGGAATTATCCTTAGTATCCTGTGCAATTTTCTCTCAAAGCTGGTCTTAGACGATTTTTATGAGGCCCTTAGTTTTTGCTAATACTGATCAGAGATGCCTTCCCTTTTGGGATTTGCAACTATCATGTAGTAGCTTCCTTCTTCATTGTATAGTTTGTTTATATTAGTCCACTAGACAGGACGCCTGCTTTGAGGATTGGGTCTGGTTTCTGATGGGATTGTGATGATCCATGCATTACTGAAGGTGTTCATAGAATGTATTTATAGCGATTCTAAGTGGTCTGTATTGTATTTTTCCACAGGCCCGGGGCTTTGAAGGATTCCACCTCGGTTTATGAGTGTGAAATTTGCTTTAGAGAAGTTTTTCACTGTGGTTTTCTGGGCAGGTGGGTCGATGAATATCCAGTGAGATCAGTTTATGGTCTGATCTTACCAGTGAGGGATACACTTCTGGTCTGGAGCATAGAGTCCCATGTTGGTGATGATTGTGGGTCCAGTATGTTTTCCCTCTTGTGGGAGTGGTACAAGTTGTGAAATCAAAAACCACTCTAAAGGCAACAACTGTGAAGCAGAAATACCAGGACCAACAATGAAAAACCAGGAATGATTTAATGATTAAACATCCACCTAATTAAGCTGCACCTAAAAAGGCATCATCAGAGTCGGTTGGAACACAGCAAATAACATATATATAACATATTAATTAATGACATCACATTTAAATGCACCAATGAGCCAAAACACTAAGCTCAAATCCCATTTAAAAGACAAAACCTACTCGTTACAAATGAAAAATACTAGAAAGTAAACAACAAACATTCTACACATAATGTACCCTATCATCGCTGTAAATCAAATAATCATTGTAGGATAGTTAAAAACATGTAAATATAAATCTCTATCTTATTAACTTTAAATAAATAACATTGTGGACAAAAACTATGCATGCAACATAATACAGTTTCCCATTTAATTATACACAACTTGCTTTTTGTTTTAAGACTGGTTTGATAGATATATAATCATTAATGCCAGGGAAACCCCATGGCATTAAGCCTCACCTGCCATCTGAACTCTAATAATGGCCACCTTGATACTAATATCACCCCTTGATCTTCATAGATTCTGTCTATAACAAAAACAAGAATTTTTAAATACCTTTGCATTGACTACTGTGTAAAACAGGGCATTGTAAAAAATTCTGTTTTGGAAGTGCTAATGCATATGCTCACTTTGTCTTCGATCATTTAGTTCACGTGGTGGTCATCCCTCATCGAATGTCACATGTGATGCATGAAGCTACATAAACTAAATTCTTTGTGTTACAGTTACACAACCTGCAGGCCATTGTGCTATCAAACCTTTATAACCAAATGTGTAATTCTCACTAATAAACCTACAAAGTCTACAAGAACCACACTTAGACATTTTGGATTTCTAACTCTGTAGATACTTTCCATAATAGTTTCTTTAGATTTTCACTTAATAAAACACGTCCTAGGCGTTTTCCTAATAATATCCTTGCACATTGTCTAACAATAATTCCAGACTTCCCGCACCGATGCTGCGACAGTAGCTTTCATTGTATTTGAGAATAAGACATGATTTTTCCTTTTCCCACAGACTCTTGTCAATATTTTCAAACTCCATATTACTCGGTCACACCTACATTGCTTCTCAATATAGGCAAAATAAACAGAATTCCTTTCCTGACTACTCTTTTCACTTTTAGTAAAAGCTTATGGATAATTTCTGTCTATTAACATACCAACAAGTTTGTACATTTCCTGCTTAAATAGGTATCACTCAATTAGCCTTGATAACCGCATTCATTTGTCCTTCGCTTCACCCCTCTTTTTTGATAATAGGTGGTAACTGAATAATGTAAAAAGGGAATTGGAATAACTGTCTCTTCCTATATAAAGTACTAGCCAACCCTTCCCCATCCTTGAAAATAAATAAATCCAGATAATTCACTTTATCAACACAGCATGCATGAGTAAATTTCAAAACTGGTGGAAGAGTTTCTAGATATTCAACAAACTCATTAACACTATCCCATAAGATAAATAAGTCATCCAGAAACCTGTTATAAAGCACTACTTTCACCCAAACCTTGATTGAAAAATACAGTTTCCTCTCTCCCATGCCAATAGTACTAGGTTTTAAAACTGAGCAATAACGCAAACCCATAGCTACTCCAGAACACTGCTGATATATTTTCACCTTCAAATTTGATGAAGTTATTTTTCAAAAAATAGTTTTACTCAAATCACATGTGAAGTTGATCTTACTTTTATCAAAACTAGGACTAAGCAATAAACTATCACTTAAACATATCCATACCTTTTCACAATGTGGAATGACTGGAAACAAATTAACAACATCTATTGTTAAAACAAAAAGTCCTATTACACTTTGCTAATAGCCTTCAGCATCTCCAAACAGTGCCACCTAGTCTCTTAATGATGTGAACTACATCACTAGTGGTGTTTTTACAAACTTCATCAATGTAAGCTGCAAGGGGCTCAGTCTTAGAGCCCCTAGCTGATACTATTGGTCTGAATTGTAGTCAGTTTAACCCCTTGTGCACCTTCGGTATACCAAAGATGCTTTGGGGTAACAGGATATTTAACTGAAAGAAAATCAAATTTGATTCTGTTATCTCACCTTGAAATAAAGCATCTAACAAATACAAGTCAATTCTCTGTGTCACATTCATTTCATTAACCGATACCCTTTGTATATGTACTCTTATCTTCGAGTATACCCATCATGGATGTAGAATAAACAATTTGATTCATCAAAACCATTCCCCCACCTTTATCTGGTCTCACATCTAATACTATTCGATGATTTGAGTTCTTTGAGGACACCCCTCTCCACGGGGTAAGGTTATCAGAACTAGTATCCTTCCTATTAGTGGACATATTTTCTTAACCTCAAACTCCATGAGTCTTTCCAATACTGAAATTTCCATTATTAATAGGGTGGTATGAATGTAATTCTTTTCCTTTTTAAATTAGAACCAGAGCTAATCCAAAAGAGATCTCCTTTTATCATAAAAAAATACATCTCAAGGTTTAATCTCCCTACAAACAATTTAATGTTAATCAGAACCTGGGATACATCTAGTCTAAAACCTAGGTACAAAACTAGATCCTTTAGTAAACAATTGAAAATGCACATCCTCTACTGCTGCATCAGTGTAATTGTAAAATGAAAACCTTTGTTGTTTAATGATTTTTACACTCAGTACATGAACCTGACGAACTAACACTTGTATAACTAATAATAGAATCTTCTTTGTTTGTTGGCAAATTTTGCTCAACAGTCAAAAAGGTATACTTAGACTGAGCATAAATTGCTTGTAACATCAAAATTGTCCACACCTGCAAACCATTAAGTTCAACTAAGAAATTATTGTTGTTACAAATAACAGCATCCTGTGATGCTGCAGACATTCATTACAAGAAACACTTCCCATTGTTGACACACATTAAAATATCAGCATGTTTTGCTCAAATACATACAATATTACAAACCATTATTCAAGCTAAAAGAAGTTACCAAAGTTTCTAAAGTTTCAATTGGTAGCCTCTTTTCATTGCCCTCCTCCATAAATCTGTCCACCCTCATGGGTCTCTGATCTTTGTTCCTCAGTCTCGACTCCAAGTAGGTCCCAAACACCAAAAAAAACTTCCTCTTCAAAAACAATGTCCCGTAATCCATTTGTAACTATCTCAGTTGCACTTTGCATGGCCAGGAACCAATCTGGCCTGCCCCCTCACCCTGAAAATTGATTACCAATACGGGTTGTGTTGTAATTAGCTACCTGGGGTAAGCAGTGCGATATTGATAGTCAATTTGTCCCTCATTAACTTTTTTCTGTTTCAAGGCCTTATTTGGTCACAATGCTTCCAGGTTCCTAAGAACCCTTTTGGAATTTTGCCTCATATTGAAAGAAATCGTCAGAAGTGATAATTGTCATGTAATCTACAACATCACCGCAATGCTGCTAATTTAGCCCCATTATTCGATGATAATATCTAATATTTAACCCTGTTCTGTCGAACAGGGTTATCTCATCAGAGTGCCCACCACCTTCCCTCAATACCCATCGTAACTTCTACAAACGGAGCCCTCTAGGCACTTGTTTTGTGCCTTTGATTGCTCCTAAAACAAATTGTCAAGTTGCAATGCCCTATACTTGATACTAGAGCTTTTATCGTGACCTTTGTAATCTGCTCTTCCAAACCATAAAACTGCCGACTGCACTTGGAATGAAAAAGGCCATTGTCACCAACAGAGAAACTGGAGCCTCCAACCATGACTTCAAATCGGTCCTCGGGCCCACTGGCGCCACCGACAGTGCACGCCTGGTAGCCTAATTCCATTGGTTGAAGCAGCACTAGCACCACCAGAGTCCTCCGATTATCCCAGGAACAGGGCAATACCCAGAACTGAACTCCCAGAAAGCAGCCTAAACACCGGACAACATTGAACCCGTTGTTTCCTTCGATTTGGAAACAACATCAGCAAAGGTATCTGGAAATATTGCAATTTTGTTCTGGCGAATGGAACGGTTGATTAATCATTGGGAGTGGAGGTGAATACTCCTACCTATGTGTCAGAAGGACTGACACTCACAGATCTCCATCCTGCGCTATCTTCTCGTGAGGGTTCTTAAAAGCTTTTGCACAGCTAGAGACAGTTCCTTCAAGGGTAATCTCCATGGTCCCTCATGACTCCCAATAATCCTGGAAAACAGTACACACACACAGAAAGGGAATGAACAAGATAGGCAACCCCACAAAAGGGTACAGCAGTGAAACTCAAAACCAATGAAAGGCAAATAACTGTAGCTATCACCAGGACCAAATATCAAATGAAAACCAGGGCCGATTTAATGACAAACATCCACCTCAATTCCAAGCGCCACCTAAAAGGCATCATCAGAGTCGGTTGGAATCACAGCAAATAACATATATATATAATATATTAATTAATGAGACACATTTAAATGCACCAATGAGCCAAAACACCAAGCTTCAACCTATTTAAAAAAGCCAAACCTACTCGGCTACAAATGAAAAAAATACTAGAAAGTAAAACAAACATTCTACACATAATGTACCCCATCATCACAAATCAAATAATTATTGTGATAGTTAAAAACATGTAAATATAAATCTCATCTTATGAACTTTAAATAAATAACATTGTGGACAAACTATGCATGCAACATAATACAGTTTCCCATTTAATTATACACAACTTGCTTTTGTTTTAAGACTGGTTTGATAGATATATAACGCTAATGCCAGGAAAACCCTCATGGTATTTAAGCCCCACCTGCCATTCAACTTCTAATAGGGCCACCTTTGTTACCAATATCACCCCCTTTGATCTTCATAGACTTGCCCATAACAAAAACAAGAATTTTTTAAATACCTTACATTGACTACTGTGTAAAACAGGGCATTGTGTAAATCTTTGTTTTTATGCCACGCACATGCTCACTTGATTCGACACGCGGCCCACGGTGGTCATCCCCACGTAGAACAAAAGGCCACACAGATGCATGAAGCTACATAAACTAAATTCTTTGTGCTTACAGTTACACAAACCTGGGCAGGCTATTGTACATCAAACCTTTATAACCAAATGTGTACCCCACTAATAAACCTACAAAAGTCTACAAGAACCACACTTAGACATTTTGGATTTCCTAATCCTAGATACTTTCTTCATAATAGCTTTTAGATTTTCACCTATTTAAATACAATCCTAGGTGTTTTCCACACATCCTTGGTAATATTGTTCAAACAATAATTCCAGACTTCCACCGATACAAGCATTTCAGTGTAGCTTCATTGTATTTGAGAATAAGACATGATTTTTCCTCCTCCGGGTGCTCTTGTCAATATTTTCAAACCATATTATTTCGTCACACCCACATTGCTTCAATATAGGCAAATAAACAGTGTATTCCTTTTCCTGACTACTTCTTTTCTACTAGTAAAAGCTATGGATACCCCTGTTCATTAACATACCAACAAGTTTGTACATTTCCTGCTTAAATAGGGGTATCACTAATTAGCCTTGATAACCATAACATTTGAACCTTTTTTCACAATCTCTTTTGATAATAGGTGGCAACTGGAATAATGTAAAAGGAATTGGAATAACTGTCTTCCTATATAAAGTACTAGCCAACCCTTCCCCATCCTTGAAAATAGTCAACCAGATAATCTCACTTTATCAACACAGCATGCATGAGTAAATTTCAAAACTGGTGAAGAGTTTAGACATTCAACAAACCTATTAACACTACTCTCATCCCCATCCCATAAGATAAATAAGTCATCCAGAAACCCAGGTTATAAAGCACTACTTTCACCCAAAACCTTGATTGAAAAATACAAGCTCTCCCATGCCAATAGCAATTAGGTTTGCAAACTGAGCACAACGTGCACCCATAGCTACTCCAGAACACTGGTTGATATATTTCACCTTCAATTTGATGAAGCTATTTTTCAAAATAGCTCTATCAAATCACATGTGAAGTTGGATCTTACTTTTATCAAAAATCAGACTAAAGCAATAAAACTATCACTTAAACATATCCATACCTTCACAATGTGGAATGACTGAAAAACAAATTAACAACATCTATTGTTAAAACAAAAAGTCCTATTACACTTGTAAATAGCTCAGCCTCTCCAAACAAAGTTCATCAGTCTTTAATGATGAATCCACATCACTAGTGGTGTTTTACAAACTTCATCAACGTAATGCAAGGGGCTCAGTCTTAGAGCCCCTAGCTGATACTATTAGTCTGAATTGTAGCCGTTTCTAACTCCCCTTGTGCAATCTTCTCTGCATACCAAAGATGCTGGGGTAACAGGATATTTAACTGAAAGAAAATCAAATTCTGATTCTGTTATCTCACCTTGAAGAAGCATCTAACAAATACAAGTCAATTTCTTCTGTAAGCCACATTCATTTCATTAACTGATACCCTTGTATATGTACCTTATCTTCGAGTATACCCACTTGATGTAGAATAATCAATTTGATTCATCAAAACCATCTCCCCACCTTTATCTGGTCTCATACATCTAATACTATTCGATGATTTGAGTTCTTGAGGACACCCTTCCATCGGGAAAGCAAGGTTATCAGAACTAGTATCCTTCCTATTACATATTCTTCTAACCTCAAACTCCATGAGTCTTTCCAATACTGAAATTTCATTATTACTAGGTGGTATGAATGTAATTCTTCTCCTTTTAAATTAGAACCATAGTTGTTACAATCCAAAAAAAAAGAGAGACTTCCTTTTATCATAAAATATCCTAAGGTTTAATCTCCCATAAACAATTTAATGTTAATCAGAACCTGGGATACATCTAGTCTAAAAACTAGGTACAAAACTAGATCCTTAGTAAACAATTGAAAATGCATCCCCACGTCGGTCAGTGTAATTGTAAATGAAAAACATTGTTGTTTAATGATTTTTACACTCAGTACATGAACCCGACGAACTAACACTTGTATAACCAATAATAGAATCTTCTTTGTTTGTTAAGTAAATTTTGTCACAAAAGGTGATACTAGATCATATAAATTCGCTTGTAACATCAAAATTGTCCACACTGCAAATCCATTAAGTCTAACTAAGAAATTATTGTTAATACAAATAGCATCCTGTGATTGCATATCTATTATAAGAAACACACTTCCCATTGTTGACACACACATTAAAAATATCAGCATGCTTTGGCTCAACTGCTGCAAGCCCCTTACAAATGCCCCTTCTATGAACACCTCCAGGACTGCACATGGATCAGGTGCAATCCCAAATAAACCAAGACTCTTTCCACAAAGGGTAAACGTCCAGTCTGGTGGACCCCTGTTTCATTAAATGTCTCTGTACAATAAGAGGAGAAAGCTATTGCTAATGATAGAAATTTAAAAAATCCATAAAAGGAAGTCACCCCCTGATCATTATTAGTAAAAAATTACGAAAGCACTCATAAATCAACTAAGGCCAATTTTTGGAGAGAAAATTGCCATGGATTCAAAGGACAATCATAAGGCCTTTTTCAGCTAGCTAAGTTAGGGAACCTGGGTGGAAACTCACAGATATGCTCAGGAATTAGTCCAAAATGATACAAAAAATCACTTGAACCCACAGACATTAAGCTAACATACTGGCAGACAGGTTCAGTGCAAACTTCACCCCCTAAAGGAGAGATAACTATCCCAATGTAGTGTAGCCCCGACATCTCAAAATGCAGGTGAAAGCTGCTTCCTCTAAAGCTAAAACACAGCATCAAATGGGACCGGATGGTGTCCCCGGCTGTACATGAGGAGACACTGATATATCTGACCATATTTAATAGAGCCTTATAAACAAAGACATAGGGACTTGCAGACATTGACCCGACCCAATTTGGCTTTAATAAGGGAAGATCATGCTTTTGAACTTGGTCGACTTCTTCTCGGAATAGTCACCAAGGCTATTGATGAGGGAAAGCAGTCCATACAGCCTACCTTGACTCGCGGTAGTTTCTACACAATAACTCCCACTCGGTATTGTAGAAAACTTAACAGCTTAAATGTAAAACCCACATGCGTCACAAGACGGGCTGCAAACTGGGGCTTAAGGGACAGAACCCACAGGGTTAGAGAGTTGCTGGCACTGTGTCAGGACTCCAAGCCGGGTCATCACAAGTGGTGTCCTTAGCAGGGCCTCGGGTCCTTGGCTCTCTATTGTTTGGCATCTACTTCTCAGAAGTACAGGCCAACATGGGAGTGACTTTGCTGACAAAGCTCTGCAGGATCTGACCTGCAAACCGCTAAAAGCCATAGTGGAAAGTGCATCGACACGGATATCCCCTTCCAGAAGGGACTCAATGGAAACAGATAGCTGGTGCCAGAGCCATGGCCTGAAGTTAAACGCCAAAAATGTATAGTCATACCCTTCGAAAACAAGGCAACCCCAAGCTACCATATAGGTGGCAATCCACCAAGCACAGAAGAGGTTATCAGGGACCCAAATCTTGGGGGACCCAGGCTGACAGTGGCCTTCTTTGACACTCACATTGCTAAAGTGGTTAGAAAGACCTCTTTCTCTACATTGCCCACCTGATCATGAAGGGATTCACATCCAGATCTAGTGAGGTCATTGTTCTGTACTTTCAATTCTATCAGACCAATGATCGAAAGTACTAATGCCCCATTCTGGATGTATCTCACCCGACATCTGCGTAAGCAATTGAGAGACCCTAAAAAAGTTCCTCACCAAAAGTGGATAGTTGATTCCAAAATCTGTCATATGCTGTTAGATTGAAGAAACTCCAGCTCTATTCAGCTCGCAGATACCGGCTTGCCAAGGTTAGAGGTGACATGTGCCTGATATACAAGGCCATGTCCAACCCGGAATTAATGGATGCCCACCAAAAATCCAAATCCACCAAAACCACTAGAGCAAGTAATTGACTTAAACCTTTTAGCACGGATTTGATATAAATAGGACGTGCTGGAGGATAGATTTATCACCAGAGACTCCCCTATGCTGTGGAATAAAATCCCGGGTCCGTGAGGCAGAGATACCCCCCACTGGACTCTGTTCAAGAGAAATCTAGACCTGTGGATGGGAGAGATAGTAGGTTTACCCTGGGAATCAGTCTCTGGGTCACTGCTGGACAGAGGCACAACAAACCAATGGGTACAGCATTTTTCATATAAGGCGGCGTAAGCCATTACACTTGGGCTAGGCTTTATAAATGCCTTTAGGCAGATAGCCTAGTATAAACCGTATGAACCTAAGTGAACCTAAGGAACACATACAATATTACAACCATTATTCAAGTTAAAAGAAGTCACTAAAGTTTCTAAAGTTTCTCAATTGGTAGCCTCTTTGGCTGCCCTCCATAAATCTGTCCACCCCTCATGGGTTCTGATCTTTGTTCCTCAGTCCCTTCGACCCATGGTGGGTCCCGTACCTCCTCCAAAAACTCTTCAAAAACAATGTCCTGTAATCCATTTGTAACCATCTCAGCTGCACTGCATGCAAACTAATCTGCCTTGCCCTCAATTCCTTGAAAAATTGATTACCAATACTGTGCTTGTTGTAATTTGTTACCTGGGGGGGTAAGCAGTGTGATATTGATAGTCAATTCTGTCCCTCATTAACTTTTTCTGTTTCAAGGCCTTATTTTTGGTCACAAATGCTTCCAGGTTCCTAAGAACCCTTTGGAATGCCTAAAA
>NC_056733.1:1540789079-1540814079 GCF_019279795.1 Protopterus annectens
GTACAGAGTTTGTAACAGGATATATTATTGAGGAAAAAAATCATAAAACAGTGAAATTTCAAGTATGGAGACATGTCAAGTTAGGTCATAGTTAAACAAAGGAAGTTAGGTGAGTAGTAATGTAGAAAAGGAGTTACTTAAGAAGAGAAAGTAAAAAGAGGATATAAAAAAAGAAAAGGGGTAGATAACAAAAGTATGATAAGATGGAAAAAAAAGTAGCAGAGGCTAGTAAGCACTGGATAGGTTAGATAACTTAGTAGAGGTAGATGACTAGCCTGGTTTTGAACAGGGGCAAAGCCAGTGAGTTTTGAGGAGAAGTTTAAGTCTATTTTTAAAGAGAGATAATGAGGTGAGTGAGGAGAGGTCACAAGGGAGAAGATTCCAGGATTTCCCTATGGAATTAGAGAAAAGGGAATCCCCAGCTCTGTTGTTAGGTTTAGTGGTGTGGGCTAGTAGTTTTTGAGATGAGCGTAAGGACTTCAGATTTGTATAGGGGGTGATTAGGATAGATAAACTTGGAGTATTAGAAGGTTTATAAAGGATGTTGTGGGCAAGGGTGAGTTGGTGAAATTTAATCAGGTGTTGTAGTTCTAACCATCCTAGCTGTTTTAGGTTAATGCAATGATGGGTTCTGAATGGGTTGCCTGTAGCAAATCGTGCTATGTTATTATAAGCCATTTCCAATTTGTTGAGGTTATTCTTGGAGAGATTAGTAAAAATGGGAGAGGCATAAAGGAGTGTAGAGATCAAGTGTGTGTGGGCAATAGTAGTTTTAGCAGTGGGGGAAAGGAAGGGTTTTATCCTATAGAGGGTACCGATTTTTTTATTAACAGTCTTTATGGTATTATTGATGTGGATGTCAAAGCTCAGATTATTGTCAATGGTGACAGCGAGTAGTTTGGTGGTAGAGTCAGGAGATATAATAGTATCATTGGTAGATGTTACTGAGAATTGGAGATGGGAGGACTTATGAGTAGGCGTGAAGAGGAGAAGTTTGTTTTTTTTAGGGTTCAAGAGGAGGCAATGCTGAGAGAACCATTGTTCAACTATGTTGAATACTTTTTGGGTGAGAGCATGAAGGTCATGGGATGATGTAGCTGAACATAATAGTGTTGAGTCATCAGCATATTGTATGCAGGTGGCTTGTGGGATAGCTAGAGGAAGGCCATTAATAAATATAGAGAAAAGAAGAGGTCCAAGTATGGATCCCTGAGGGACTCCTAAGGTAACAGGTAGAAGGGTGGATAAAGTGTTTTGCCAAAGTACTGCTTGTTGTCGGTTGTCAAGGTAGGATTGGAACCATTTTATGGAAAGTGGGTCTAATGAGAGAGATTTCAGGATGTTTAAGAGAATTTGGTGGTTTACCATGTCAAATGCTTTGGACAGGTCGATGAATAGAGCAGAAGAAAGGTTATTCAGGTTTTGGTGCCTGTTAATATAGTCAGTGAAAGACAAGAGGGCAGTGGTAGTGCTGTGTAAGGGTCTGAAACCATGTTGACAGTTGGAAAGTAAGTTATTTTCAGTTAGATGGTGGAGTATTTGTTATGGATATACTTCTCCATAATTTTAGCTAGGGGAGAAAGTAGGGCAATGGGGCGATAGTTTGATATTTCTGTGGAATGTCCTCCTTTATGTAGGGGGATTATGTGGGAGACTTTCCATACGGTGGGGATGTAACCTTCAGTAATTGATCTATTTATCAATATGGAAATAGGATAGGCTATGGCCTTGGATGATATCTGTAGATATTCAGAAGGCAGTAGGTCTGCAGAAGGAGAGCATGGTTTCAGTTTATTCAAAAGGGTTTGAATAAATGAGGTTGTAACAGGTTTGAAATGAAAAGGGGGTGGTGGGGTTGAGGAGTATGAGGAGTATGAGGGTATTGTGAAGGTATTAGGTGTTAGTTGACTGGCTAGTAATTGGATAGTATCTGTAAAAAAGGTATTGAAGGTATTAGCTGTATGGATTGGATTATTCAAGTCTGTATTTTGAGGGTTTGGTGTAGTAGATTTACCTGATTACCTGATATGATTGTCAAAGGAGAGATTACTATCTTTCTGGGTCCCCAGATCTCTTATTACCTCTTCTGTATTAAGGGGGCTGCCGCCTATGTGGTAATTCGTGGGTGTTTTGTTTTTCCCAAACAGGATGACAATGCATTTTTTGGCATTTAGCTTGAGGCCATGACTTTGACACCAGGTGTTTGTCTCAGTAAGACCTTTTTGGAGGATGTCCATGTCAGCCAGAGAGTCAATTATGGCTCCCAGTTTGCAGTCATCAGCGAACTTGGTTAGCCATATTCCTCCTGCATTTGCCTGTACTTCTGAGAAATATATGCCGAACAGTAGAGGTCCCAGAACTGAGTATTGCGGGACACCACTTGTGACTGGTTTAGAGTCAGACCTGGAGCCCGCTATTCTTACCGTGTGAGTTCTGTCTGTAAGCCAGTTGGCAACCCATCTTGTGACGCAGGGGGTTTATGTTCAGGCTGTTGAGTTTTTCTATTATACCTGAGTGAGGAATGGTGTTGAATGCCTTGGCGAGATCAAGGTAGGCTGTATGAACCACCTTTCCCTCATTTATGGCCTTGGTAACTGTCTTGAAGAAGTCAGCCAGGTTTAGTAGGCATGATCTGCCCTTAACAAAGCCAAACCGGGTCAGGTCAAGTGTTTGGAGGTTCCCAATGTCTTTGTTAATGAGTTCCATGATGATGCGCTCCATAGCCTTGCAGACCAGGCTAGTCAGGCTTATGGGGCGATTAGTTACCAGGGTCAGTTGTGGCCCCTCCTTTGTGGAGCGGAATAACCATTGCTGTGTGCCATTCTATGGGCACATAGCCTGTGGAGATGCTGAGGTTGAACGGCATATTTAGGTGGGGGGGTTAGTTCGTGCAGTAGTTCATGCAAGACACAGCCTGGGACACCATCTAGCCCCATTGATGGTGTGTTTTTGGCTTTTGAAAGGGCTGTTTTCACCTGTGCTTCTATGATTTCCGGGACAGTACACTTTTCCAGTATTGTTGTGGGCCCTTTTGAAGGTGAGAGGGAGGTGAAGTTTGCACTGAATCTATCTGCCAGTATGTTGGCAATATCAGTAGGTTCAGTATATCTCAGAGCATATCTGTGAGTTGCCACTTAGATTCTTGACATAGCTAAAGAAGGCTTTGTGGTTTTCTTTTGAATCCTTGGCTATTTTTCTTTCGAAGTTATCCTTGGAAGATTTTATGAGGGACCTTAGTTTCTTACTGATACTGATCAGGATGTCTTTCCTTCTTGGGATTTGCTTTCTTTCTGAACTAGTTTCCTCCTTTTGTTGTATAACCTGTTTATGGCAGGGGTCCACCAGACTGGTTTCCTTCTCTTAGGGGAATGAGTCTTGGTTTTGCTAGGGATGGCACGATCCATGCATCCTTGTAGGTGCTCATAGAGTGCAATTGTAAAGGATTCTGCATCTTGGGCAGTGTTATCCTTTAGCGCGGGGGCTGTAAAACTTACCACCTCTGCCTTAAGTAAGGTGAAGTTTGCTTTAGAAAAGTTTTTCACTGTGGTTTCCTTGGTTGGGGGTGGTGGTGGGGTGTGGACATCCAGGGTGATTAGTTTATGGTCTGATCTAACAAGTGATGGGTTGACCTCCGGTACGGAGCACCTGTCGCCCATGTTGGTGATGACCAGGTCCAATATGTTGTGGCCTCTGATAGGGGAGTTTACCAGCTGATCCAGGGCATTTGAGTTGATAAATTCCAGGAAGCACTGAGCCTGGGAGTTTGTACTCAAGTAGTTTTCCCAGTTAATGGTAGGGTAATTGAAATCTCCCAAGATCAGGGTGTTCGATAGGACCTTCATGTTTTCCATTGTCTCCAGAAAAGTGGAGTGGTGGTCCTGGGTCATGGAGGGTGATCTGTAGCAGGCCACAATTTGCATTGCAGATTTGCCCAATGTTAGTTGCACATGGATGATCTCAGAGGTATCATGCTGCGCCACTAACCTGGAGGTGTGGGTATCCTTGATGAATATGGATACACCCCCTCCTTTTGTGTTTCGGTCCGTATTCTGTGGCCAAAATGTGTGGTATGAATTGTAGCCTAGTAGTGCTGGAGTGCTCTCTGGGGCCTTGAACCAGGTATCAGTTACTGCACAGATGTTGACGTTCTCCATACTTAAGAGTGCTTCGAGTGCATGCATTTTGAGATTTAAACTCCTGGCGTTGAGTAGCATAACCCTCAATTTTTTACTTGTGCTGTTTACGGAGATGCATTTGAATTTTGAGCCTTGCCTAAAAAAGGCACTATGGGGGCAGCAAGAGCTTTGACCAGTATTCAAAAGCCAAGGGGTGACAGGTGCAAGCCATCTCTTGTGAAGTAACGTGGCTTGTCGAGCATGACATCCCAGACTGACAGACACTGGATCCCCTTTGAATGACACCAGAAACTTAGCCAAT
Organism: Protopterus annectens; assembly: GCF_019279795.1. Taxonomy (NCBI): domain Eukaryota; kingdom Metazoa; phylum Chordata; order Ceratodontiformes; family Protopteridae; genus Protopterus; species Protopterus annectens. The sequence goes on from NC_056733.1 coordinate 1,540,793,517, forward strand.
TGTTGAAATTGATAATTTTTTTCTTTATACTGAGGTATCATTCTTGGTGAGGGCAGGATGCTACTCAGGGTCAGGGTCATACCCACCTGGGCTACATGATCAGAGAGCTCTTCCATGCCTCTTTTCATGTAGTCCAGGGAGGTATGGCTCAGGTCATTCACACCAACATGAACAATGACAGAGTCATATTTGTACTTGTTCTGGAGTGACCTGAGTGCTTGTGTTATGTGGCAGATTCTGGTTCCCGACAGGCAGCTAACAGTAACCTTCTCCTTGTCCAGCCTAGTGAGTGGGGCGTCAGTGTGCCTGACTATTGAGTCACCTATTACTAGTGTGTTAGGTATGTTATTTCACCTTAAGGGCTGTGATTGTGCGGCACATTGATTTTGTGTTTTATGTGTTGTCTGGTTTGTGACGGGAGGTGCAGGTTTTGTGGGTGTCTGCTTTGGAGCTCTCTGATGCTTTTGCAGGTTTTTATTTAGAGCCTCCGAGTATGATTTTGTGTATTTATGTGTATCTTTTGCCAGTGCTGGTTTAGTTGGTCTATGTGAGGCTGGAGGTGTGGTGCAAGTGTTAACCTTCTCCTCATGACTGTCTGTTTCAGGCTTGGGTGGAGATACCTTAGCCTCCAGTTTGGCTGTACAATTGCATCTCTCACATATGTTAGTGTTTTGTGGTAGGAGGAGAGAGCTGTCTGTGTGCATGAGGCAGTTGTAACATTGCTGCCTCAGGATACCCAGATTCACCAGCTGGACTGGAGAGTACACCTGAAGTTGCCCTTTGGTCATGCCTGAATAGTAGGGAGAGCTGCTTAGCTGCTTGGTTGGTGAGGGGTGGATAAAGAGCCTTGCCCTGCTGGGCAGTCAAGTGTCGGGGTATATTAGTGCTTGCTATTAGGTCTGAGCAAGTGCTGGACTGTATGATGCTTTTTGAGTGCTAAAGTTGAGAGTTAGACTAGTTTCAAGTGAAAAACTGAAGAGGAGACTTAGTGGAGCCGGGAATAATTTAACCCTAGCTAACCGGTGCTGCCCGGCGCACAAAACCATGCAATGCATTTTTTAATCTAACTTCTGGGCTGGAACCACTCCTCCAGGGACAGATGGCTGCTCAAAGTTCCCCTCTCTCACAGGTGAACAGAGAAACTTCCCTCTATCCAGGTAAGGTATGGGCAACTCAGAAACTTGTAACACAGCCCTGAATTCAGCACTAGCCTGAAAACTGGACTATACTAGCTTAGAAAGGCGGGAAACAAGAAATTTATTAATTTATTTTTTTTAAAAGATAAGGCAAAAACAGTAAAAAGTACACTTAAGACAGCTTTAAATGACTACAAGTGATTAGAAAAGGCTATCGCACTTTAGTGTGCAGCCTACAGCAGTTAAATAATTTATTTAAACAAAAACATCTTTTTAAAAGTGCAGGCAGTCAAATAAGTACAATATGTGAAAAAAAAAGCTTTTAAATCACAGTAAGTGCTGGAAAATCAGTGTTTAGGTGGAAAACAGTTAAGTACAGCAAGAAAATACAGAAAACTGATACTCAATCACTCCAAAGTCTCTCTTTTAAGCTAGAAGGCTTATATCAGTTTACGGCTTTCTAGTGCTTTCCAGTAGGTTAGTTACAGGAAAGATGGGAAACAAGTGCAGATGTGGTCTTTTAAACCAGAAAGTTGAAAGAGATGGACAACTTCCCGAATGGTCAATAAACTACAATTCCTGGGCCAAGAATCACTCCTCTTGTGGTAGTACCTAGTACTTAACACTCCCACTGATAAGCTAGAAGGCTGCACTCCAACACAAAGGCTTGGGGGGCTCAGAAGCTTACAAACAGTCCTGGATACAGCAAAACTGTACCTGGACCAGACTAGTTACAAGAAAGGTGGGGATCAAACACACACACAGACTTTAAAACCAGAAAGTTGAGAGAAATGGAAAAAAAAAAACTGCCCAAACGGCCAATAAACTACAATTTCTGGGCTAGAACTACTCCTCTTGTGGTAGATAGGCTACCTAGTGCTTACCACTCCCACTGATAAGCTAGAAGGCTTCCCTCCAACACAGAAAGGCTTGTGGGGCTCAGAAGTTTACCAACAGTCCTGGATACAGCAACTCTGTATCTGGACTAGGCTAGTAACAGGAAAGGTGTGAAACAAGCGCAAGTGCGGCTTTTAAACCAGAAAGTTGAAAGAGATGGGAAAAGCTGCCCAAACGGCCAGTAGCTACAATTTCTGGGCCCGGAACCATATAATTTTATTACATATTATTTTATTTTATTGGGCGTGCTACCAGGGCTGGTTTGAGGCTGACATGATTATTAAGCCCTGGAAAAATATGGGCACACAATCTAAAAATCTATTTAACTTCTACCAACTCTAACTGATTGTTCAAATTGCCCCGTCATATTAAATGGCACTATTTGCAAAACCCTAAAGCTAAACGTATGGGTACTAAAATTAGTCACATGTTTAGCTAATTCATTTTGTTGATTTAAGTTTCTGATGTCATACAAATGATTATAGGTCCTGTCTCTCAACCTTCGTGTAGTCTTGCCTACATAGAAACAGGTGCAACAATTACAAGATGCAAGATATACTAAGTTAACACTGTTACAAGTAGCAATATATCTAGGAACAGACCTATAATTTAAAACAGGATGGTCAAAATTCTGTGCAACAGTTATAACACTACACATCCTGCAATGCTTACATGAAAAAATTCCATAGCTCAAACTCCTATTTGGAATCAAACTATTATTGGGACACCCCACCACATCTTTGCATAAAATGCATTCCAAGTTGTTACTATTTCTATAAGTGAAACATGGAGACCTCCCAACTATCCTAGCAGTGGCTGGGTCCAATAAAAGAGCATGCCAGTTACGCTTCACCACCTCTACAATATAACTGATATCCCCTGTGTAGGTGGTGACAAAGTGAAGCCTATTGCTTCTACCATAACCAGTTATGTTTCTTGTTGAGGAGACACTCGAGCCCATTACTTCCTCTCTTATATTTACTAAAATACACTTCTTATAGCCCCTCTCTAAAAACAACCTATCTAGCTCATCCAACTGTAATATCAGATCATCTGGATCCTTACAAATTCTCTTCAGTCTATGGTATTGACTCTTAACAATATTGGAAAAGGTCATCCTAGGATGCATGCTATTAAAATGCAATAAAGCATTCATCCGGCAAGGTTTCTGGTATAATTTAGTACTCAGTAACTAACTAACCAAGTTCGCTGATGACTGCAAACGGGGAGCCATAATTGACTCTCTTGCTGACACGGACATCCTTCAAAAAGGCCTTACTGAGACAGATACCTGGTGTCAAAGTCATGGCCTCAAGCTAAATGCCAAAAAATGTATAGCCCTCCCGTTTGGGAAAAACAAAACACCCACTGATTACCATATAGGCAGCAGCCCCCTTAATACAGAAGAGGTAATAAGAGACCTGGGGACCCAGGTAGAAAGTAATCTCTCCTTTGACAATCATATTGCCATAGTACTTAGGAAATCCTTCTATGTGGCCCATCTAATTACTAAGGAGTTCTCATCTGGAAATAAAGAGGTTATAGTGCCCCTCTACTCGTCACTCATCAGACCCATCATAGAGTACACTGCCCCATTTGGGATGTACCTCACAAGACACTTCCAACAGCTTGAAAGACCACAAAAGCACCTCACCAAGAGGATTACTGGCCTCAAACATATATCCTATGCAGCCCGACTGAAAACAATTTTGGCTGTACTCAGTGGCATATCGCTTACTGAGAGGTGATCTCTGCCTGAATTACAAAGCCATGTCCAACTCAGAACTGATGGACATGCTCCACCTAAAGAAATCCAAGTCACTGCGAGCCACACACTCTAGTGAGCTTAACCTCACCACAACAATAAATAGAACATACTGAAGGGATAGATTCCTGTCACAGAGACTCCCCATGCTTTGGAACAAAATTCCTAACTACATTAAGCAGAGCCCCGCACTAACACTCTTCAAGAGAAGGCTTGACGAGTCGATGGGTAACAGAAAATACACCCCTGGGATCACTTCATCGGCTCTGCTTGACAGAGGCTCAGTTAATTAATTAATGGGGCAGCGAAAGCCGACTCACTCTGGCTAGGCTTATAAATGCCCTCGGGCAGATAGACTAGTACCTACCTATGAACCTATGAACATATATATATATATATATATATATATACAGTGTATGTGTGTCTGTGTGTGTGTGTGTGTGTGTGTGTGTGTGTGTGTGTGTGTGTATATATATATATATATATATATATATATATATATATATATATATATAAAATTTGTGTCTGTGTGTAGACAAATATATGTGGCTCTATAAAGATATACAGCAAATACATTTTAAACAACCAAAGCAATACATATGATAAACACATAATGACATGAAATTTATTTAATTTAAAACATGTGTGTGTGTGTGTGTGTGTGTATATATATATATATATATATATATATATATATATATATATATATATATATATATATATATATATAAAATCACTGTATCAGCACTGAAATAAATAGGACATGCTGGAGGGACAGATTCATAACCCAGTGGCTCCTTTCACTCTGGAATAAAATCCCAGTCCAGGTTAGGCAGAGTCCCTCATTGACTCTCTTCAAGAGGAATCTTGATGAGTGGATGGGAGATCATAGGTTTACCTTCTGTGTCACTGTTAGACAGAGGCACATGCTCTACTAACCTCGAAAAAGGGCATAGCAAAATTAATTTAAAATGGGTGGCGAAAGCCAAACATACTCTGGCTAGGCTTATAAATGCCCTAGGGCAGATAGCCTAGTATGAACCTATGAACCTATAATAAGATTAGACAATCACTGTATATTCCATCTTGATAAGGGGGTAAGTGGTCTTATCAATACAGCCACCTGAGTCACAAAAGAGGCAGAGTTTGAGAAAAGTTATGAGAATTCCAATATTAACAGTGAAGTACACAACAAAAACAATTATGTGCACTACATAGAAAGTTTTAATAAAATACACACATTATCACATATCCAGCATATGCAAATTTAATAGACATTCAAGAATGCCTTGAATTGCAAGCCGGTCAGTAAGACATAAAAAGGCTGTGGTTTGAAAACCACATGAATATAAACTTACGTATTGCATACATACTTATGCACACAAATAGAAACATATTGGTAAATATAGACACTACATTTGCCTCAATTTTCAAAAGGTAACCAGTGTAACTACTGCAGTCAGATATTCAGGAAATGAGTGAAAGATCCAAACATTGTACCACAAAGCAGGAAAGAAAAAGAAAATAAATTCAGTTGGATGGAATCAGCATTATACAGACAGTTACTGTGTGATTCCTGAATGGTGTCAGCTAATAGGAAAATACTTTTAGTACAGTAACACAATTCAGTTTTAAAGCTGTCTGACATGCTTTTATTGAAACATTACAAGATTTTATTCTTGTAGAATCTTAGGACATTTGCATCTCAGTGGGTTTGTTTCCAAGATGCAACTGTCCAAAGCAATGCTGTCCTGTGAAATGAGGGAAACTGTCTTATAAATGTATGTCTGCATGAGTACATGCACAATAAGCAACACTATTGCTGACAATATGAAAAATAATTATTAGTGAAGGGGAAAAAGCGTGTAACAGCAAGCATGAAACAAAAACAAACAAAGAATACAATTGCTTAGCCTGGGATAATCAGTTTTAGGAAAAAAACAAGCACATATTAAAAATGTCATTTCACTGCTGCAAAGGCTACAGATCTGAGTGTGAGTGTGTGTGACTAGAAAGCATTTCTGGCTGATGCTAAATCAGTCACTCAACTAATCTAATAGTTTATGGGTGGGGGAAGGAAAATACAAAAGGACATGCTGTAAAGTCTCCCTCCGCCAGATGAAGTTTGTGAAATTTGACCTGCAGCATCAGTATGCTAATAAGCTTCTCTGAAAACCCTGCCTCTGTGTGAACATGTGACTTACACTGCACTAAAAAGTAAACAAAGTGCTCTAGCAAGCAACTGATTTTAGAAACGAGATAGTGCCCCTTTAAATGACAGTTTCTCACTTGCATGTTTTTTAAAACTAAAAGCTCTGGAAATATGAAAATTACTGAGAAATGTTTTAAGTGTATTATATTTTAAAAATACAATTTAAATAGTTGTTTTAGTGAATGTTTTAGGGAATGTATTGTATTTTAGAGCTGAGATAAAGTTTATTTATTGTTTAAGATATATTTTACTAGCAGTGTAGTAAAAAAAGGGGTGTGTGGTTTTTAGGATTGATTGTATGCCTATTTAGTATTTAAATGAAGTGTGTTTTACTGACTGCCTAGTGAGTATTTAAATGAAGTATGTTTTACCAACTGAATGATGCCTCAATATGAAGACAAGATGATCAATTTCAACAACTGGCTTAAGTATTGGTGTCATTCAAAGGGGATTCAATGCCTGTCAGCCTGGGATGACATGCTCGACAAGCCACGATGCTTCGCTAGGGACGGCTTACACCTGTCACCCCTGGGCTTTCAGATATTGGCAAAGGCTCTTGCTACCCCCATAGTGCCTTTTTTAGGCAAGGCTCAAAAGACAAACCCACCTCCATAGGTATCACAAGGGATAAGAAACTAAGAGTAATGCTACTCAACGCCAGAAGTCTAAACCTCAAGATACACGCACTCAAAACTCTCCTTAGCATGGAGAACATCGATATCTGTGCAGTAACAGAAACCTGGTTCAAGGCTTCCTAGAGCACCCCAGCACTACCAGATTATACCTCATACCATGCTTTTCGGCCCCAAAACTTGGACCGAACCACAAAAGGAGGGGGAGTATCAATATTCGTCAAAGATACCCACACCTCCAGGTTGGTGGCACAGCACGAAGCATCAGAGACTATCCATGTGCAACTAACAGTGGGTAAAAAAGCCTTCCAGTTTATAGCCTGCTACAAACCACCTACCCAAACCCAGGAACTCCACTCGGCCTTCCTGAGAACACTGGAAAATATGAAGGTCTCTCCAAACACCGTTATATTGGGTGACTTCAACTACCCAAACATAGACTGGGAGCATTACTCTAGCTCCAACACCCTAGCCCAAAGGTTCCTAGAATTTATAAACTCAAATGCTATGGAACAACTTGTTACCACTCCCACAAGAGGGGAAAACATACTGGACCTTATCATCACCAACATGGGGACTCTATGCTCCAGACCAGAAGTGTATCCCTCACTGGTAAGATCAGACCATAAACTAATCTCACTGGATATCCACATCCCGACCCCACCCCCTGCCCAGAAAACCACAGTGATAAACTTCTCTAAAGCAAATTTCACACTCCTCAAAACCGAGGTGGAATCCTTCAAAGCCCCCAGGCCTGTGGAAAATATGGCCCAGACCACAGAATCCTTTATAAATGCATTCTATGAACACCTTCAGTAATGCATGGATCATGCAATCCCAAATAAAACCAAGACCCAATCCTCCAAAGGCAGACGTCCTGTCTGGTGGACCCCAGCCATAAACAAACTATACAATAGAAGGAGGAAGCTACTAGATGATAGAGCAAAATCCCAAAAAGGGAAGGCATATCTGATCAGTATTAGCAAAAAACTACGGGCACTCATAAAATTGTCTAAGGTCAGCTTCGAGAGAAAAATTGCACAGGACACTAAGGATAATCACAAGGATTTCTTTAGTTATGTTAGGAACCTGGGTGGGAATTTCCAGATATGCTCAGAATTAGTCCAAAATGACAAAAAATACACCGAACCCACAGACATTGCTAACATACTAGCTGACAGGTTCAGTGCAAACTTCTCTCCCCCTCCCCACCAAAAGGGCAAATATCTATCCCAGCAGAGTGCTGCCCCCCTGACATCTCAGATGCTCAGGTAAGAGCCGCCCTCTCCAAAGCAAAAAACACAGCATCAATGGGACCAGACGGTGTCCCAGGCTGAGTCCTACATGAACTCCAAGAAGAGCTAAACCCAAACATAAAACTACTGTTCAATCTCAGCCTTACTACAGGATATGTACCCAAAGAGTGGCGTACAGCAACAGTGGTCCCTCTCCACAAAGGTGATGCCTCAACTGATCCTGGAAACTATCGTCCCATAAGCCTGACTAGCTTGGTCTGCAAAGCTATGGAAAGGATCATCATGGACCTCATAAATAAAGATATTGGGGACCTACAGACACTGGATCCTACCCAGTTTTGCTTTGTTAAGGGCAGATCCTGCCTCTTAAACCTGGTTGATTTCTTTGAAACAGTTACCAAGGCCATTGACGAGGGGAAGGTGGTCAACACAGCCTACCTGGACCTCGCAAAAGCCTTTGATACAATACCCCACTCGGGCATTATAGATAAGCTCACCAGATTAAATATAAACCCCTATGTCACTAGATGGGTTGCAAACTGGCTCAAGGACAGAACCCACATGGATAGAATTGCTGGAGCCATGTCAGACTCCAAACCAGTTACAAATGGCATCCCACAAGGCCCAGTCCTGGGACCTCTCTTGTTTGGTATATATTTCTCGGAGGTACAGGCCAACACGGAAGGACTGTGGCTGACCAAGTTTGCAGATGACTGCAAACTGGGCGCCATAATCGACTCTCCAGCTGATACAAGCATCCTCCAAAAGGGCCTCATAGTAACAGACAACTGGTGCCAGAGCCATGGCCTCAAGCTAAATGCCAAAAAGTGTATAGTCATCCCCTTTGGCAAAAACAAAGTGCCCAAAAATTACCACATAGGTGGTAATCCATTAAGTACAGAAGAAGTAATTAGGGACCTGGGGACCCAAGTTGATAGCAATCTCTCATTTGACAACCACGTGGCCAAAGTGGTTAGAAAAATATTTTATATAGCCCACCTAATCATGAAGGGATTCACATCTAGATCAGGGGAGGTCATCCTGCCTCTTTACTCATCCCCCATCAGGCCTATAATTGAGTACAATGTCCCTTTTGGGATGTACCTGCAGCAACTGGAAAGACCCCAAAAGTACCTCACCAAGAGGATCAAAGGGCTCAAACAGATGCCTTATGCTGCCCGGTTAAAGAAACTCCAGCTCTGCTCAGAGGCGATCTGTGCCTGACGTATAAAGCCATGTCTAGCCCTGAATTAATGGACATGCTGCACCTCAGAAAATCCAAATCCCATCGAGCTACGTGCTCGAGAGACTTGAACCTCAGCACTGAAATAAATAGGACATGCTGGAGGGACAGATTCATAATCCAGAGGCTCCCTTCACTCTGGAATAAAATCCCAGTCCAGGTTAGGCAGAGTCCCTCATTGACTCTCTTCAAGTGGAATCTTGATGAGTGGATGGGAGATCATAGGTTTACCCTGGGTATCACTTTTGTGTCACTGTTAGACAGAGGCACAGTATACTAACCTCGAAAAAGGGCATAGCAAAATTAATTTAAAATGGGTGGTGAAAGCCAAACACACTCTGGCTAGGCTTATAAATGCCCTAGGGCAGATAGCTTAGTATGAACCTATGAACCTATAATTACTTTGAAGAAGTTACTGACTGAACAGGGATGAAAGCTTGTGCATATACTTTGTGTGGAATAAATTGTTTGTACTTTGAATCTACTGGTGATATCATCCTTGTTTTTACTGCATCAGCTGTTCTCCAGCTCCATGTGTGCCATTTTTTGTTCATTAGTGGTTAATTTGCATTTTTTTCTGAGATGATGGCTTCTGGCACTAAACAGGGAGATTCGATAATGCTATTTAGCCAAACACTTGCTGAGCTGAATAGCAGCGTTTGGATATTCTTGAGAGAAGGCAGTTTGAATCCAACAGTCAATCTACTTCCATAATTGAGCAGGAAGTACACGTCCCCGGAGATCAAACAAGCAGCAGGACACTACAATTGATCTCAGGGAACCAAAATGGATTTAATATTGATGGCATTTGGCCATCAACATCACAGGAACATAGGGAACAAAAGGAATCAAATCAGAATGCTGGAGACCAGAATTCAAGCAGGATAAATGGCTCTGTTAATAGACATGAAGCCATTAATATTACTGAATGGCTACATGTGGATAGGAGTTTTTTGTTTGGAACTGATACTACACCTGTAAGTAACATCTATTTCTATAGCTTACAAAAGTTTGACAGTTTACTTTTGAAAATCAAAAAAACTGCAGATGGACAATATGTACTTTAAATAATGCTTACGTTTAAAAATTGTACCCAAAGGGCTCAGAATGTGGCATTTCCCAACAGGTTTGGTCTGTAATTCCCCCTTCCACAAAGAATTGCTTAATATGTTTGATTCTCATGGGTTTGAATACCTTGAGCTGGTTATTAAACATAACCAAGCTGATACTGCATCTCTTATTAAGGAGGCTGAGGATCTGGATAAACTTATTGTTAATAATGCATCACATACAAATAATTTGTATGAGTATAACCGCATCTTCAAAAGTATTGAAAGTCAATTGGAAGGTATAAAAATCGTAAAATGAAAAAGATTGAAAGAGATAGGGTGGACTATGCCAATAATTCCGCGTACTCAGAACCCCCTTATTCACAAATGTGGGATAGTAGGTACAGAAATAATTTGGCAGCTAATGAAAATGAAGGTGACTATTTTTTAGACCAACAGGAAGAGTTCCCACAAGTGAGGCACTCGTAATCTCAGAGCCAGGAACAACTAGAACACATTCCAGAAGGAAACCCCTTAAACGAATTGGGGGGGAGAGGCAATTACAATCAACATCAGAGGGGGAACATGAGGGGGAATTACAGAGGGAGGAACCGTACCTGGAATTAAATCCTAGACCATATCCCACAATCATTGAGAACGTTACTAAGGACTTTAAAGTATTTATCTATTCTGATGTACCATTCTGATGTACCTATCTGTGAAAAATGATGTGATATTTTTTCTAAGGGTCTATCTTTTGTACCTGAACAAAAGTTGAATATTAGTCAAACACTGGTAGACCTGAAACTCTTTGTTAGAAAATGGAATTTAAATTTGTTGTTTCAGAATGTCAGTTATACAGGGAACCCCCTGTATGTATCGAGTACTTATAACCCTCCCATATACCCCTCCCTACAGTTATTCGAACATCTATGTGAGATTGATCTTCGTAGTTTAACTACCCTGAATTCTATGGATGTAGCCCAGAATTTGTCTAGAGATGAAAATGAGTTATTAAGGTCTATTCAAATAAATAAAGTGATCAGGGTTATGAAACCAGACAAGGGAGGTGGGGTTGCTATCATGAGCATGGAATTGTACAACATAAAAATGAAAAATATACTTGAAGGGTGATTCTATAAAAGGGCATCACTAAATGAATTTAATGGGACATTGAGAAAAATAAAAAATGAAATTAATGACCTCTTTATAGAGAGAAGCATTTCTATAGAAGAACTGAATTACATGCTTGTTTCCCACCCAAAAGCTCTTGTATGTTTGGTTTACCTAAACCACATAAAGATCTACATGACCCACCCCCCATGAGACCCATTATAGACGCCCGTGGTTCTGCCATACAACCCAAAGCAAAGTACTTAGACACCTGATTAAAGAAGTTTGTATCTGTAGAGAAAAGTATCTGTAGAGACTCATGGGATTTTCCACAAAGAATAAATCTATTAGGTTATAGCGAAGGTGGTTATTTTATTACTATAGATGTGAAAGACCTCTATACTGTTATACCCCATGAGATAGGGGTAGAATGGTTTTGTGAGTATCTTTTGGAAAAGAATGTACCACAGGTAAAAAGTAATAATTCTGAGCATCTATTAAGTATTGTTTTGTATGACAACTTTAGTCTACTTGATGGAGTGTACTATTTGCAAATGGAAGGCGTCTCAATGGGTTCAGCTTGTGGTGGGACATATGCTAACATCGTAATGTTACAGTGGGAGAAAAAATATTTATTTAATTCAAATTATTTCTCCCACTGTATATGTTATATGAGATTTTTGAATGATATATTTATGTACTGGGATGGACCAGGTGAGATTATTCCTGAGTTTTTAGAATATTTGAATGGGTGTACCCTTTTTCTTAGATTCACACATATGGTTGGAGATGATGAAATACCATACCTAGATGTGAGGCTAATAAAAGATAAGAGTATCTAAGGTGTTTAAAGCTGAAATTTATCGAAAACCAACATATTCAAACAGCTTTTTCCATTTTAGTAGCTCTCATCCATTTAAGCAAAAGAAAGCTGTATTAAAAGGTCAGTATGTAAGGGCTGCACAAATGGTATCTGAATTTGAAAGTTTCCTACATGAATGTGATCGCCTGAAAGACATGTTTCAGAAGAGGGGATATCCCATTTCAGTAATAAATGGCGTGATGTTAGAAGTGGTAAATAAAAGAGAGAGAGGGCATTTTAAGCCATTACTAGATCAAAAACAACACAAGGAAATAGAAGGGAATGACAGGGAGGTCATAGCTAGCATAAGTATACAATCGCAGACTCAAGAAATAGGTCAAAATACTGAGAGATCTGAGGAGAGGAAATTCAATAGTGCATTCATCACAATTTTTAATAAAAGTAGTAAGAATGTAGCTGACATCCTATTTAAAAATTGGGTGGTATTAACTAATAATAGGGACACCAGAAATATAGTAGGTGAACTACCTACTATTCTATATAAAAAAGGCAGAACTATAAAAAATGTTTTAGAAAATACAAATGTGAACCAACAAAATGGCTACATGAAAAAATGTGGGACCTGTAATTATTGTTATTACATCTATGAGGGTAGTTCATTTAACATCAGCAATACCAAAGTGAAGATTACCAGTAAAGGCACATGCACAACAGAGAAAGTAGTATATTGTGCAGTTTGCACAAAATGCCCATATTTTTATATAGGCGAAACAGAGCGGAAATTAAAAAGTAGAATTTACGAACATGTAAGAGATTTAAGGAACAAGAAAGAAATAAATGCCAGACATAAAATTGAATATCCTGACCATAGTTTTAAATCTGGTATTTTGGTGATAATAAAATCAGATATAAAGGGTGGGCCATGGGCATTAGTATTAGAAAAACAAGAAGCCCTATGGCAATTAAGGATGAATTCCCTGCAATGGCCAGGATTAAATGACAGTTTCTCACTTGCATGCTTTTTTAAAACTAAAAGCTCTGGAAAGATGAAAATTACTGAGAAATGTTTTGAGTGTATTATATTTAAAAAATAAAATTTAAATAGTTGTTTTAGTGAATGTTTTAGGGAATGTATTGTATTTTAGAGATGGAACTTCCACAGTGGTGCAGCGGTAGTGTTTTTGCCTCACAGCAAGAGGTTCTCCCGTTCGATTCTCAGCTGGAGTGCATGGACTGCTTTCTGTGTGGAGTCTGCATGTCATCCCCATGGTTGGGTGAGCGTTCGAAAGACATGTGTAAATGGGCGTGCCTTCGTTGAAGGTTGAACATTGAGCTGGCACCTCGGCATTCATGAAAATCTACTGCCAATCATTAGAGGACCGGAGTTCTGCTGTGGCGACCCCTAACCGGGAAAAGCCGAAAGACAACAACATTGTATTTTAGAGATGAACATTGAGCTGGCACCTTGGCATTCATGAAAATCTACTGCCAATCATTAGAGGACCAGAGTTCTGCTGTGGCGACCCCTAACCGGGAAAAGCCGAAAGACAACAACATTATATTTTAGAGATGAGATAAAGTTTATTTATTGTTTAAGATACATTTTACTAGTAGTGTAGTAAAAAAAAAGGGGGGGGGGCGTGTTTTTTAGGATTGATTGTATGCCTATTTAGTATTTAAATGAAGTGTGTTGTACTGACTGCCTATTTAGTATTTAAATGAAGTGTGTTTTACTAACCAAATTATTTTGAAGAAGTTCCTGACTGAGCAGGGACGAAAGCTTGTGCATATACTTTGTGTGGAATAAATTGTTTGTACTTTGAATCTACTGGTGATATCATCCTTGTTTTTACTGCATCAGCTGCTCTCCAGCTCCGTGTGTGCCATTTTTTGTTCATTAGTGGTTACTTTGCATTTTTTTCTGAGGTGAGGCTGTGCTTGAACAGGGCACACCGGTGAGGTGCCAGGTCACTCTGTAGTTCATGTAGAACACAACAAGGGATATTGTCAGGTCCCATAGAAGATGTATTCTTGTCCTTGGATAGTGGTGTTATAACCTGTGCAACAGTAATACTGGGTGCCTGGCTATGTACTGGTATTGTGATTGGTCCTTTGCGGGGGTACAGTTTGCACTCAGTATGTCCGCCAGTATATTGGCAATATTTGTCGGCTGAGTCTAGGAGGTGCCATTATCTAGTACCTCAGATGAAATCTTGGTATTGCCATGGGGATTCTTTACATAACTGTATGAGGCCTTGTGGTTGTCTTTTCTATGTGCTCCATTTCTATTTTCACAGCTAACTTTGTAGTATTTGATGAGGGATCTCAGCTTTTAATTGAGACTGATAAGTGCTTTTTTCCAGTCTTGGGACTTCAACTATTCCATATCAGTTCCCTCCTGTTGTACAGTTTCTTTATGGCCAAGGACCAGATTGGCTTCCTTTTTTTGATGATGAGTGTCCTGGTTCTAATGGGTATGGCAGTATCTATGCATTTCTGCACATGTTCATAGTGCATTGTTGTTTGATTCAGCAGTCATGCAACTAGTCTCCATTTGCATGTATCATATATGTGTATATTTTATATGTACATCTCTACATATATTATGTATTAATGTTTATATATGCATCGCCATACACATATACATTTATATATATGTACAAAACAAAACAAAACAAAACAAGACTAATGTTAACAAATCTTTTCCGTACTGTTGAATGACTGTGCTTCATAGGTTCATAGGTTGGTACTAGGCTATCGGCCCTAGGGCCTATACAAGCCTAGCTGTAACAATTCCCTGGCTATTTCTTCCCACACTATTTACTTCCCTGGACCCCTGTATAACAGGAGGACTGATGTGATCCCCGGGTTGAATTTCCTTTCTCCCATCCATTCATCAAGGTTCTTTTTGAAGAGGGCCAAAGAGGCACTCTGCTTGACATGTATGGGAAGTCTATTCCAGAGTATGGGGAGTCTCTGGGTCAGGAACCTATCCCTCCAGCATGTTTTGTTTATTGTGATGACAAGATTTAGATCCCTGGAGCATGTGGCTCTGAGGGATTGGGATTTCTGCAAGTGTAGCATGTCCAGCAGCTCTGGGTTTGACATGGCCTTTTATGTTAAGCAGAGATCCCCTCGGAGTAGATGATATGCGACAGAGTATAGCTGGAGTTTTTTAAGGCGGTCAGCATAGGGCATCTGCTTTAGGCCTGTGATTCTTTTAGTGAGGTATTTCTGCAGCCTTTCCAGTTGTTGCAGATGTCTTGAGAGGTACATACCAAATGGGGCATTGTATTCTATAATGGGTCTAAAGAGGGATGCATGCAGTGGGACAATGACCTCCTTTTTTTCTGGATGAAAAGCCCTTGGTGATGAGGTGTGCCACATAGAAGGATTTCCTGACTGTTGTGGTGATGTGGTTATTGAAGGTGAGACCACTGTCCACCTGTATCCCTAAGTCTCTTATCACACTTTCAGTGTTTATTGTACTGCCACATATGTGATAATTCATGGGTACATATTTTTTTCCCAAAGGGGATAACTATACATTTCTTGGTACTGATCTTGAGCCCATGGCTCTGGCACCAAACATCTATTTCTGTAAGGCCATTTTGTAGAGTACCCACATCGTGTGGGGATTCAATAATGGCTCCCAGTGTTGGTCTGCACTTCAGAGAAGTAGATGCCAAACAAGAGAGGTCCCAGGACTGAATGCTGAGATACTCCACTTGTCACTTGTCTGGAGCTGGATTTGGAGTCAGCTACTTTTACAGTATGGGTTCTGCCAGTAAGCCAGTTGGCAACCCATCGAGTGACATTGGGATTAATGCCCAGCTTAGTACATTTATCTATGATTCCAGAGTGGGGGATGGTGTCAAAGGCCTTGGTGTGGTCCAGATAGGCTGTGTGGACTGCCTTACACTCATCCACAGCTCTGCGGACTAATTTGAAAATGTCAGTAAGGTTCAGGAGACAAGATCAGCCTTTCGCAAACCCAAACTGGATGGGGTCCAGTGTTTTAAGGTTGCCAATGTCTTTGTTTATAAGTTCCATGATAATATGTTCCATGGCCTTGCAGATCAGGCTCATCAGTTTGATGGGGCGGTAGTTCCGGGATCCAAGGTGGATCCCCCCCTTGTGGAGTGGGATAACTGTAGCTGTGTGCCACTCAGTGGGCACGAAGCCTGAGGTGAGGGTATGATTAAACATGACATTTAGGAGAGGTGCCAGTTCATTTTGTAGTTCATGTAGTACACAGCCCGGGATGTCATCTGGTCCCATGGATGCTGTATTCTTAGCTTTGGAGAGTGCGTTTTTTACCTGTGTGGCTGTTATTACTAGAATTTGGAAATCTTCCAGTATTAATATGAGCATTTAAGGGGTGAGAGGGGGGTGAAGTTGGCACTGAATCAATCTGCCAGGATATTGGCAATATCCTTGGGATCAATAATTTAATAACATTCTGCTGAATGATATGTATGAAAAAACATCAGACCTATCGACAGTTCAGATGGCTTGGTCATAAATTGCTGTGCCTATGGTGTGCAGGGTCCTGGGTTCAAGACTTGTAAGTGCTGATTCTTTTGTTGCTGGGCAGAACAAGGGCTGTTGGTAGAGAGTGATTAAAAGGCACTTTTAAGCAGTTGTAAGTGGGTTTGTGCAGCAGTAAGCAATGCTAACTTCTGGTTAACTATACTTGCATACAGTTAGCCTTAAAAGTAGTTAATCTGTGTAGGCATTACTTAGCGCCATGCAAACAGTCTTACTCTCACTTACTACTGCTTACTCCCGCTTAACCCCATGATAATTATTTTTAAAAGAAAAGAAAAAAAGGGTGATAAGAAAGTGGTGAAAAAGGGGGCATGAAGAGGGAAAAACAATATGAAAGATAGCTAGGGATGTGCAGGATGGGTGTAGAGAAGGTCCATAGCTGTCCATTTCTTCTACAGCAACAGATGTGCATATATACAGAATTTGGAGTTATATTTGAATACTCAAACCCCAGAGAGAGAGGTAAGGACAACAATAATATGTTGTGAGGCCAATTAGACCAGATTGCATGTGTCCAGTGGACATGTGCAAAATGGAAAGCTATGTATGGGGCGATAACTTTTTTTTGGGAACAGATTGCCCTTTTTTTAAGGTGAGATTGGGATGTTGGGGAAGGATAGTAGGTATATTTGAGGAGGTAGGTTGGGTAGGAAGACAGACAAGACAGACAAGACATTATACAGGGGTGGTATATGACACATGTAAAGGTAAACACCATGGATGGGGAGGGGTGTTTGGAAATCGGATGCCCACAAGTCCCCAAATGGATACAGTGAAACTGAGGTCCCCACCCATGGGCAGTCACCACTGCACCCTCATGGCCCCAAAGTGGCTATGCTGGGGGCTGAGCAGGAGGTGCAGACTGACCCTTTAAATCCACCAAATGGCCCTTAAGCTGGCATAGCAGATCTCCCAATTCTCTGCAGACTTCACTATGCATTAGACCCCAGACCTGGCTTCTAGTGACAGGATCCTGTCTGCGCCAGTGCTCGGGGGGGGGTTGAGCCCCGTACTTTCAGGCAGTTCCATCTGAAGGTAATGCAGGACCAGCAGATGAAGTGGTCCCAGGGTGGGTCCCAGATGTGCTGGGTCCCGATGCCATGGCCAGATGAGGCGGGAGAGGTGGATCCGCTGGGATCGCCCTTCCCAGACGTGCTGTGGTGTTGCAGTTTTAGAACATATGTTGGTTAGTAATGGTAAACACATTCCATGATTAGTTATAACAGCATGCATGAGTATTTCCATTAACCCAAAACAACAGATTTGGAACACTTGCATAGCAAGCAGAACACATGCATATATGGAATCAAAGTGGGCATTACACATGGCATGCAGGTTACATTGATAGCAACAGGCCACCAATGACAGTATTTGAACAGGGAACATTAATTGGAATACACTTCAACATTTGTAGAACAATAGGACACATGTCTCAACATTTATGTGTTTAGATTATTGGTGAAGATAAGTTGGGGGATAAAGAGAGATGTCAATTAACAAATGTAGATTCTTGCAGTGGTCACATCTTTAATGATCATTTCTCTAATCATTCCTGTACAAGTACTATTACAACAACCTATGGCCTTGGGTTGGACAGTGGTATGTTTGTACACAGTGAATATTTACAGCCTTCTTATAGCTACTTTATACATTCTCTTACATGGAAGATCTGTGGAGGGAATTTTTAACACTACTTGACTACTTCTACCCATATTCACATAGTCAGTATGAGTGCACATATGTAACCCTGTGTGTGTGTGTGTGTGTGTGTGTGTGTGTGTGTGTGTGTGTGTGTGTGTGTGTGTGTGTGTGTGTGTGTGTGTGTGTGTGTGTGTGTGTGTGTGTGTGTGTGTGTGTGTGTGTGTGTGTGTGCTACTGTCATACTCTGCCTTGATTTCTATTGGTCACACTGGTTGTTGGCAGCAGGGACCAGTAGCTGTGACACCATGATGCTTTTGAACATTTCTTGGATTAGACCAATTGGTGTATGTACTTATCTTGCTGTCATATGGAGCCTTGGGATTGGACCATGGGTGTTGGACACAGTATAACTACAGCCTTCTTATAGCTACTTTATACCTTCTGTTACCTGGAAGACCTGTGGAGGAAATTTATGTTAACACTACCTGACTGTTTCTAGACATATTCAAAAAATCCTAGTTGAAATTATGCATATAGCTTACTACCAGTCCTGGGTTTAGAACCATGGCCATTTCTGCTAAAAATACAAGTTTGTGTTTCATCAGAACAAGCTATTGAGTAGCTGCTGTCTTCTCCTTGAATGTTTTCTGTCTCATTCTCTCTTGGTTGTACAATCTGACCCTGTAATTACAACATTCTTATACATACAGTCCTATACATACCTTTTGACATAGCACAGTGTGGAAAACAGTGGTTAACACAACATTACTATTCAGAAATCAGATATTGGTGCATGAAAATTTCATATCAGTTAATCTTGTGTCTTACAGAGGCACTAACTTTGTCAGATGAGACTTGATTGTTTAATGCTTTCAGAGTTATAGTTGCTGTGCATAACCTGTACACATTTCAATTCATACAATACTAGAGTAAACACAACCGATCCAGGGTTTTGAGTTTTATTGACAGGCAGTTACAGTTTTATTTATATATAACCTATATGAGACTATTACTGTAATACTGTTTGGTTTATTCAGTACAAACCATACCCATTTTTAATACTGCTGGTGACATTCTACTCCTTTATATTTATTTGGTATGAATACTACAAGCTAGATTGTTACTCACCAGCCCCACGATGCAGCCTTTGCAACCTGCTTGCATGGTCTTCCTGGTTCACAGCCCACTCAGCTGGAGCTGTAAAGAAAACAGAGAAACATTTATGCATTCCTATCCATCACATACACAGGCTGGACTTTGTTAAACATTTATTGAGATGAATACTTACACATGCATGGGACATCACCCCTCTGCCATGCTTCTTGGACCCACTGGTCCAAGAGCTCCCTCTTCCTCCACTTCAAGTCAGCATAGTGGTGCCGGACCTGCTCACCAGTCTGAGGGATGCCAGTGGCACTGGTGAGATCATGGGTGAGATTTTCCCAGGCCTCTGCTTTGTATTGGGAGCCCTGGTACTGGTCTTGCAGCAGTCTCACATCATGGTTTTAAACAAGGAGTCAAACCATGACCTTGGCCTCCTGTATGCCCCGGCACTGTGCCCGAAGGCGCATACCCTCTCCAACACCAGCCATACTGCCTACAGTAGGGAGCTACAACTGGTTATAAGCTGTATTCCTGCCTGCAAGGTTTAAATACATCTGATTTCCCACAACTTGCCATGATTGGATGATTTTGTATACGCTGAGCTAAGCTAAGCTATGGGCAAACCTGCTTAGCTAAGGTTGGCAGTGCTTAAAGGGGCAGGTTCAGTACTGCTTACCTATGGGCAAATCCACTTAGCTGGGCTACTCATTGCTTACCATTCATATTTAAGTAATGCATACATCTGGTGAGCATAGCTGCGCAATGCTTAGCATTGCTTAAATTTTATTTTATAGATTATCAGCTGTATGGGATTGAGTCATCATTCCTGACATATTATAATTTTGTTTACCTTCCCTGACATCCCCCTATGTGTTTTCATTACATTTATTCTTGTGTGAATATACTGCATGGGGCACTTGTGTTTATATGGGGGGTTCACAACTTTATTAAACTGACCCCTCACATCTAGACCTACTACACTACTCTGGTTAACAAATATGTGTTACTTACTACCTAATTATAAAAAAAAATATGTACTGCTTTCACATGTAAAATGCAAATTGATTTCAGAGGGGATTGAACTGGGAATGTCTACTTGCAAAGCAAATGATCTAACCACTTTGCAATTTCCGCATTGCTA
>NC_056733.1:1540819079-1540866579 GCF_019279795.1 Protopterus annectens
GAGGCTTCATAATAATGTGTATGTGCAATGTCTGTCTAGGCTCAGACTGTAATTTTAACTGGTAGCTTGTATCAGAGAAATTTGATTGACATATAATAATGGCATTGTTCCTTTGTCAAAATGCTGACTTTTTTAAAGAGCTTGTTGCTGCAGACTCTTGTAGGACAGTAATGTTAATGAATTAGTAGATGAATAAGTTACACAAGCAATAATGCCTGGCAGAGTGTGTGGTAATGTGTAATTAATGCCCGTCCAGGACAGCACTGAGGCTCTACACCCCTGGAATGGTGCTAATTGCACATTAACATACACCTGGAGGACATTATTGCTCTTAGAGAATGAGCTGTCTGTAAAATTGTTGTGTTTTACTTACTTGCTTTTTTTTTAAGTACTGTCGCTTGTCTTGTTTCACAAGTGAAGATGAACAGGTGGGTAATTTGTTTATTTACTTTATTACATAGAAATATCAGGATGGATAGCAGCAGTACAAAATATAAACAAACTGATTAACTGACAGACTACACAGACATACATGCTTACATCTCAACAGCTTACTACAAAATGACACATCAGTTACAGTATCATGAGGCTTCATAATAATGTGTATGTGCAATGTCTGTGCAAATGTGCAAAATGACAGAAGAGGTCAGTTAAGGTTAATCACTTGTTAACAGAGGGGGTGGAGCTAGGAACTAAAATTTCTATTTAAGGAGTAAACTAAAACATTTCAGAGCTTTACCAGAAAGGCTCATCCAGACTCTGCTACACTTTGCTGTGAAGGAAAGGTTAGTTTGCTGTTATTTTTTGTATTTCTGTATTGCCTTTCTATATTTTGAATACTGTAGTTTGTTTTCTTTATCTTGTGTTTTGCTTGCATTCTGTTTTAAACAGCATATTAAAACTTCAAAAGAGACCACAGCTCTCTCTGTTCTGAGTCAAGCAGAAATAAGAACTGATTAATTAAGGACTCATTCATAAGACAGAAGAGGTCAGTTAAGGTTAATCACTTGTTAACAGAGGGGTGGAGCTAGGAACTAAAATTTCTATTTAAGGAGTAAACTAAAACATTTCAGAGCTTTACCAGAAAGGCTCATCCAGACTCTGCTACACTTTGCTGTGAAGGAAAGGTTAGTTTGCTGTTATTTTTTGTATTTCTGTATTGCCTTTCTATATTTTGAATACTGTAGTTTGTTTTCTTTATCTTGTGTTTTGCTTGCATTCTGTTTTAAACAGCATATTAAAACTTCAAAAGAGACCACAGCTCTCTGTTCTGGAGTCAGGCAGAAATAAGAACTGATTAATTAAGGACTCATTCATAAGACAGAAGAGGTCAGTTAAGGTTAATCACTTGTTAAGAGGGGGTGGAGCTAGGAACTAAAATTTCTATTTAAGAAGTAAACTAAAACATTTCAGAGCTTTACCAGAAAGGCTCATCCAGACTCTGCTACACTTTGCTGTGAAGGAAAGGTTAGTTTGCTGTTATTTTTTGTATTTCTGTATTGCCTTTCTATATTTTGAATACTGTAGTTTGTTTTCTTTATCTTGTGTTTTGCTTGCATTCTGTTTTAAACAGCATATTAAAACTTCAAGAGACCACAGCTCTCTCTGTTCTGAGTCAAGCAGAAATAAGAACTGATTAATTAAGGACTCATTCATAAGACAGAAGAGGTCAGTTAAGGTTAATCACTTGTTAACAGAGGGGTGGAGCTAGGAACTAAAATTTCTATTTAAGGAGTAAACTAAAACATTTCAGAGCTTTACCAGAAAGGCTCATCCAGACTCTGCTACACTTTGCTGTGAAGGAAAGGTTAGTTTGCTGTTATTTATGTATTTCTGTATTGCCTTTCTATATTTTGAATACTGTAGTTTGTTTTCTTTATCTTGTGTTTTGCTTGCATTCTGTTTTAAACAGCATATTAAAACTTCAAAAGAGACCACAGCTCTCTCTGTTCTGAGTCAAGCAGAAATAAGAACTGATTAATTAAGGACTCATTCATAAGACAGAAGAGGTCAGTTAAGGTTAATCACTTGTTAACAGAGGGGTGGAGCTAGGAACTAAAATTTCTATTTAAGGAGTAAACTAAAACATTTCAGAGCTTTACCAGAAAGGCTCATCCAGACTCTGCTACACTTTGCTGTGAAGGAAAGGTTAGTTTGCTGTTATTTTTGTATTACTGTATTGCCTTTCTATATTTTGAATACTGTAGTTTGTTTTCTTTATCTTGTGTTTTGCTTGCATTCTGTTTTAAACAGCATATTAAAACTTCAAAAGAGACCACAGCTCTCTCTGTTCTGAGTCAGGCAGAAATAAGAACTGATTAATTAAGGACTCATTCATAAGACAGAAGAGGTCAGTTATGGTTATTCACTTGTTAACAGAGGGGGTGGAGCTAGGAACTAAAATTTCTATTTAAGGAGTAAACTAAAACATTTCAGAGCTTTACCAGAAAGGCTCATCCAGACTCAGCTACACTTTGCTGTGAAGGAAAGGTTAGTTTGCTTTTATTTTTGTATTACTGTATTGCCTTTTTATATTTTGAATACTGTAGTTTGTTTTCTTTATCTTGTGTTTTGCTTGCATTCTGTTTTAAACAGCATATTAAAACTTCAAAAGAGACCACAGCTCTCTCTGTTCTGAGTCAAGCAGAAGTTTTCCCTCCCTCCCACCCATTTAAGTTGTCTTGTTAAATACCACTGTCTTTCTAGTTGCCCGCCTCTTATGTTAATCTGACCATATATCTCATTTCTCTCTACTTTCACTGGCTTATGTGAGTAATCACAAAACCATCACTTTTGAAATCCCACCTTCAGTTATTTAAATTTATTGGCCATCCTACAGTATTTCATAGTACCAAAATACAAAAGTAACCACCCTTTCAGTCCATCTTGCTGTTTTAAAATAGTAACTCTCCACTAAACCTTAACTTTTAAACAGGTAAAACTCAAGTTACCTACTTTCATATCTAACTTCTCCAGTGCACACTGCAGAGTGCATTCTTTTCAATCTTACCTTTAAGCATCCCTGTTACTAGCACTTTCTCTAATACCTAAAAGATCATCTCTACTTGACTCCAAGTAGACTTTTCTCTATCTGTTAAACCTAGCACTTGCTCCTTCAGTACTTATTACCTTGATACGGCACTCTTATAGATAGCACCACAAAAGGCAAAACCCCATTTCTCGGTCACCCACATCCCGGAATCTCTTTTAAAGTTTTTGTCTAGTCCTTCTAGCATGTCGAGGGATCAGTTGCTAGTGTCCTCTCCTGCTCAGCTGGTGAACCTGGGAATATTGAGGCAATGTTACAGTTGCCTCATGTACACAGACAACCCTCTCCTCCTCCCACAAAACACAAATACATGCGAGAGATGCAACTATCGGCCAAACTGGAGGCTGAGCTCTCTCAACATAGGACTGGCAAGACCAGTCAGGAGGAGAAGGTTACCACACACACTATAGACCCAGTCTCACATAGTACCATCACAACCTCAAATCATACACATAAACACACAAAGACATACTCGGCGGCTCTGATCAAAATCTACCAAAACAGCAGAGGCCACCAAAGCAGACACCCAAACAACCACCACCTCAGAACACAACACCTGCAACACATAGACCTCACAGTCAGAGTGTCAAACAGTCACAGCCCTTAAGGCCAAACACAATGCCAGACACACTAGTCATTGGTGACTCCATAGTCAGACACACTGGCGTCCGCTCACCAGACTGAGTAAGGAGAAGGTCACAGTAAGCTGCCTGTCGGTGCTAGAATCCGCCACATAACGCAAGCACTCAGGTCTCTCAACAGCAGGTACAAATACGACTCAGTCATTGTCCACGCTGGTGTAAACAACCTGAGGCGTACCTCCTTGGACTACATGAAAAGAGACATTGAGGAGCTCTCTGATTACGTACCCCAGGCAGGTATGACCCT
The DNA here is from genome assembly GCF_019279795.1 of Protopterus annectens. Taxonomy (NCBI): domain Eukaryota; kingdom Metazoa; phylum Chordata; order Ceratodontiformes; family Protopteridae; genus Protopterus; species Protopterus annectens. Next base: position 1,540,823,017 of record NC_056733.1, read on the forward strand.
GACCTTGAGCAGTATCCTACCTTCACCAAGAATGATGCCACAATACAGAGATAAGATGATCAGCTTTAACAATTGGCTTAAACTCTGGTGTCATTCAAAGGGGATCCAATGTCTGTCTGCCTGGGATGACATGCTGGACAAGCCACGCTGCTTCAAGGACGGCTTGCACCTGTCACCCTGGGATTCCGGATATTGGCAAAGGCTCTTGCCACCCCATAGTGCCTTTTTAGGCAAGGCTCAAATTCTAAACCTACCACCCTAGAACACAAAAAAGGAAAAAAAAAACTAAGGGTAATGCTGCTCAATGCCAGAAGTCTAAATCTCAAAATGCACGCACTCGAGGCCCTTCTCAGTATGGAGAACATCGATGTCTGTGCAGTGACAGAAACCTGGTTCAAGGCTCCTGAGAGCACCCCAGCACTATCAGGTTTTACCTCTTATCATGCGTTCCGGCCCCAAAATCCGGACAATACCAAGAAAGGAGGGGGGGTATCCATATTCATCAAAGACACCCACACCTCAAGACTGGTGGCAACGCACGATGCATCGGAGACCATCCAGGTGCAATTAACCATAGGCAAGACTGCTCTGCAAATTGTAGCATGTTACAGGCCACCCTCACAAACTCAGGAACCTCACATGGCCTTCCTGAAAACACTAGAGGGATAAATGTATCACCAAACACCATCATACTAGGTGACTTCAATTACCCTAATATAGACTGGGAACACTACTCAAGCCCAAACACCCTAGCCCTAAAGTTCCTGGAATTCATAAACTCAAATGCCATGGAACAACTAGTCACCATCCCCACAAGAGGAGAAAACATACTTGATCTCATCATCACGAACATGGGAGCACAATGTTCAACACCGAAGTATACCCTCACTGGTGAGATCAGATCACAAACTAATCTCGCTGGAGGTCCTCATCCCACCCCCACCTGAAATAAAAAGACCACAGTAAAGAACTTCTCGAAGCCGACTTCACACTTCTAAAGACTAGTGTGGTCTCCTTTAAGGCCCCGAGCGGCGGAAAACAGTACTCAAGCCACTGAATCACTTACAAATGCCTTCTACCAGCACCTGCAGGACTGCATGGATAAGGCAATCCCAAGCAAAACAAAGACTCTTTGTACCAAAGGCAAGCGTCCAGTCTGGTGGACCCCAGCCATAAACAAACTCTACAACAAAGGAGGAAGCTACTACAAGATAGAGCAAAATCCTTAAAAGGTAAGACACCCTTGATCACTATAAGTAAAAACTAAGAGCTCTCATAAAATCATCCAAAGCAAATTTTGAGAGAAAAATAGCTAAAGACTCAAAAGACAATCATAAGGCCTTCTTTAGCTATGTTAGAAACCTGGGAGGAACCTCCCAGATATGCTCAGAACTAGTTCAAAATGATGTGAAGATTACTGATCCTACAGACATTGCCAACATACTGGCTGACAGGTTCAGTGCAAACTTCTCTCCTCCCCAAAGGAGAGATATCTATACCAAGCGATTGCAGCCCCAAACATCTCCAACGCCCAAGTGAGAACTGCTCTCTCCAAAGCAAAAACACAGCATCCATGGGACCTGATGGTGTCCCCGGCTGTGTGCTCCACGAACTCAATGAGGAATTAAACCCACAGCTAGGACAGCTGTTTAATCATAGTCTTACCTCTGGATACGTACCCAGGGAGTGGCGCACTGCAACTGTGGTCCCACTTCACAAAGGCGGTGCCTCCACCGACCCTGGAAATTACCGGCCCATTAGCTTGACAAGCCTTATCTGCAAAGCCATGGAGAGGATCATAATGGACCTCATAAATAAAGACATAGGGAATTTGCAGACTTTGGATCCATCCCAGTTTGGCTTTGTCAAAGGCAGATCATGCCTTCTAAACTTGGTTGACTTTTTGAAACAGTCACCAAAGCCATTGATGAGGAAAGGCAGTCCATACAGCCTACCTCGATCTGGCGAAGGCCTTGATACAATACCCCACTCGGGTATCATTGAAAAACTCATCAGCTTAAATGTTAACCCATACATCACAAGATGGGTTGCAAACTGGCTGAGTGACAGAACCCACAGGGTCAGAGTTGCTGGCGCCATGTCAGACTCAAAGCCTGTCACAAGTGGTGTACCACAGGGCTCAGTCCTGGGCCCACTCTTGTTTGGCATCTACTTTTCCAGTACAAGCAAACACAGGAGGGTTATGGCTGACAAAGTTTGCAGATGACTGCAAACTGCGCCATAGTAGAAAACACATCTGACACAGATATCCTTCAGAAGGGTCTCACAGAAACGGATAACTGGTGCCAGAGCCATGGCCTAAAGTTAAATGCCAAAAAATGCATAGTCATACCCTTCGGGAAAAACAAGGTTAACCCTAACTACCAAATAGGTGGCAATCCACTGAGCATAGAAGAAGTTATCAGGGACCTGGGGACCCAGGTTGATAGTAGTCTGTCATTCGACACCCATGTAGCTAAAGTAGTTAGGAAGACCTTCTACATTGCCCACCTTATCATGAAGGGATTCTCATCTAGATCAAGGGAGGTCATAGTCTCCCTATACTCATCACTCATCAGACCAATGATTGAGTACAATGCCCCATTCGGAATGTATCTGACCCGACACTTGCAGCAGCTGGAGAGGCCACAAAGTTCCTCACCAAAAGGATAAAGGGTCTCAAACATCTGTCCTATGCTGCCCGACTGAAAGAACTCCAGCTCTATTCAGTCGCCACTTGCTCAGAGGTGACCTTTGCCTAACATACAAGGCCATGTCAAACCCAGATTTGATGAATATGCTTCACCTCAAAAATCTAGATCCGTCAGAGCCACAAGGGCAGGAGACTTAAACCTCGACACGGCTATTAATAGGACGCGCTGGAGGGATAGATTCATCACCCAAAGACTCCCTATGCTGTGGAATAAAATCCCGGTATATGTGAGGCAGAGCACCTCGCTGGCCTTGTTCAAGAGAAATCTTGACCAATGGATGGGAGATCGCAGATATACCCCAGGGATTACCTCAGTGTCACTGCTCAACAGAGGCACAGCAAAATAATGGGTATAGTTCCCCATACTAAAGGGGTGGCGTAAGCCACAAAACTATGGGCTAGGCTTGTAAATGCCCTCGGGCAGATAGCCTAGTATGAACCTATGACATTCAATCTTATACGTGCTTAGTATTTATAGGTTCACAGGTTCATAGGTTGGTACTAGGCTATCAGCCCTAGGACCTATACAAGCCTAGCCATAACAATTCCCTGGCTATTTCTTCCCAGAATATTTACTTCCCTGGTCCCCTGTGTAGCATGGCGACTGACATGATCCTGGGGTGAATTTCCTATCTCCCGTCCAATCGTCAAGGTTCCTTCTGAAGAGGGCCAAAGAGGTGCTCAGCTTGACATGTATGGGCAGTCTATCCCAAAGTATGGGGAGCCTCTGAGTCAGGAACCTATCCCTCCAGCATGTTTTGTTCATTGTGATGACCAGGTTTAGATCCCTGGAGCGTGTGGCTCTGAGGGACTGGGATTTCTTTAAGTGTAGCATGTCCAACAGTACTGGGTTTGACATGGCCTTGTATGTTAAGCAGAGATCGCCTCTGATTAGGCAATATGCGACAGAGTATAGCTGGAGTTTTTTTAGACGGTCAGCATAGGGCATCTGCTTTAGGCCTGTGATTCTTTTAGTGAGGTATTTCTTTGGCCTTTCCAGTTGTTGAAAATGTCTTGTGAGGTACATACCAAATGGGACGATATAGTCTATAGTGAGTCTAATGAGGGATGAGTACAGTGGGGCAATGACCTCCTTTTTTCTGGACAAAAGCCCTTAGTGATGAGGTGTGCCACATAGAATGATTTCCTGACTGTTTTGGCTATGTGGTTATCGAAGGTGAGACCACTGTCCACCTGTGTCCCTAAATTCCTTATCATACTTTTGGTGTTTAGTTTACTGCCACTTATGTGGTAATTCATGGGTGCATGTTTTTTCCCAAAGGGGATAACTATACATTTCTTGGCATTGAGCTTGAGCCCATGGCTCTGGTACCAGGCATCTGCTTCTGTAAGGCCCTTTTGTAGAATATCCACATCATTTGGGGATTCCATAATGGCTCCCAGTTTGCAGTCATCTGCAAACTTTGTTAGACAGAGTCCCTTATTGCTGGCCTGTACTTCAGAGACGTAGATGCCAAACAAGAACGGTCCCAGGACTGAACGCTGAGGTACTCCACTTGTCACTTGTCTGGAGCTGGATTTTGAGTCGGCTACTTTTACAGTGTGGGTTCTATCAGTAAGCCAGTTGGCCATTGAGTAACGTAAGGATTAATGCTCAGCTTAGTAAGTTTATCTATGATTCCAGAGTGGGGTTTGGTGTCGAAGGCCTTGGTGAGGTCCAGATAGGCTGTGTGGACCACCTTACCCTTGTCCACGGCTCTGGAGACTGATTTGAAGAAGTCAATCAGGTTGAGGAGACAAGATCAGCCCTTTACAAAACCATCCTGGGTGGGGTCCAGTGTTTGAATGTTGCCAATGTCTTTGTTTATACACTTGTGCAAGCCCCTAGAAAGCTTCTTAAAGGATCACATACATATTGATCTACATCCACCATCTTTAATGAATTATTTATTTATTTTATTTTATTTTACATTTGTTTACCGGGAAAGAGTCCTTTTTCAGCAGGGGCCCGGGGAGAAAAGCTCCAGATGCAGAGAGCAAGTAGTCTATCAGTCAGTTATGTTGAGATAATACACTTTGGAATACATAGTAACAAATATACATACATACATATTTTTTTAACAATGGAAAAAAAAAGCTAGCTACATTTACATACAGTATTTAGTTTTTGACTTATAGCAGTTTGTACACATTCTAAAACATTTTGTTTTAAAAATTATGAAAAATTGCATATTTAATGTGCTATGAAGATTCACAGGATTTCAAAATTTCAAAAGAAAAAAGCATTTAAAAAAAACAATTGCCCATGATATAATGGCATTTGAAAAAAGAAACATGCAATTGTACAGACAATAAGAAATTAACACAATGTTCATATCCAAGTGCAGTGTATCTGGAACATGGTCTTTAAATGCAACCTGATCTAGTGCTATAGCAGTCAGAACTGGGTTTAGCAACAGTCATTGGTGAACAGCTTGCTTCAGGAGTTTCGGAATTCTTCTCAGGAACAGGGATATTTACTGGAACGTCTTTTGGAACTGGAAAGCTAGATAACTCACTCTGAAATATAGGGTTCCTATCAGATAGTCGAACTTCTGCAAGTTCAAACCTCATATGGTCGAGACCATAATTTTGAATTTGCAGAAGTTCAAGCATTTGAAGGAGAATCTCTGTAAGGGGAGGTTTCTGTTTTGTTCAATGTGGTGTGATCCTGGAGTTGGTATATTTAAATAGTGGGGGTGTGGGGGGTGCAGGGGGGCTTGCCCCCCTGCTTACAACAGTTTAGTTTGTTTTCTTTTCTTTTCTTTTTTTTATTCATAATCAAAGTTTTTTAACTTTAAACAGGATGGTTCGGACATTCCATATTCGAAGTTATTAAACTTCAACTATGTAATATAGACCCGAAATCTAGTCTTTCTGGCAGGTATGATACTGCAACTCAGGCTCGGACACTGGGACTATATGTTCCTGATTCTGTCTAAATTCTGCTCCTTGCAATTCCTCAATGTACGATCTTGGCTCTGGACAAAGACTCTTCATGCCTCCAATTCGATCAAAATCTTTTGTTGTCTGCATCCTCACTACCTCCCCTTCTCATAATGGATTGAGCAGTTTGCTGGACTTGTCATAATAGGACTTCTGGAATAAGTGCTTCTTTAACAGATGGCTTTCACTGATTTATTGTTCTTAACACATGGAACCAATAATTTACTACCGATTGATAGTGTGGTTCTGGTTGGTTTGTCTCAACAGAAGTCTGTATGCAGGTGTACCAAGATGTTTATCGCAAGAGACATTTCTGAGATTCAAAAGATTCATAAAGCATTGCTATTGTCTCATTTTGACTTCTCTAGTACTTGTTTTGCACTCTGACTTGCACATTCTGCCAAACCATTAGACTGTGGATACTCAGGGCTACTTGTAACGTGAGTAAATTCCCACTCTTCAGCAAATCTTTTGAACTGCTGACTTGTAAACTGTGTACTATTGTCATAAATAACTTTGTGTGGACTACCATGGACTGCAAAATGATGCTTTATCTTAGTAATGACTGTACTGGACGCTAGATTAGGAAGTAGATCAATTGCGAACCAATTTGAATAAGTCTTCTAACACCAAGTAATGCTGACCATTCCACTCAAAAATGTCTGTAGCTACTGTTGACCTACATAGTTCAGGAATCTGGTTTCGCTGAAGTGGTTCTTCCTGTGGGTGTGGCTTTGTACTATTACATACAGAACAAGATGAACATACTCTCTCAATATCCTGTGACATAGAGGCCAAAATACTAGTCCTCTCATCCTTCTTTTGGTAGAATCAGTTCCTGGGTGGCCACAATGCAAAATAGTAATATACTGTTGTTGCAAGGACTTTGGAGCAATCACTTTTGGACCTTTCATGATCATACCATCGTTAGACAAAATCTCATCTCTGTAAGGAAAATAAGGTTGCAGGTCATGAGGTAAGCAGGATTGCTTTGACAGCCATCCTTGACTGATAAAGTGGTTGAGCTTCTGAAGAACTGGATCTGTGGCTGTATGACTTATAAACTCATCAAGGTGTGTGGAAGAAAAATTTCTCACTTTCATATCTTCAAAATCAAGTTTCGCATTTTCATGCTGTTCAGTCGTATTTCTGGATGATCTGTATAAAGTCTCATGCTGTTCAGTGGTATTTCTGGGTGATCTGGATTAAGTATCAGCAAGATAAACAAGTTTGCCTTTTGTGTAAACAAAATTGAAATTATACTTTTGCAATTTCAATATCATGCGTTGCAATCTGGCAGGAGCTGTATGCAGAGGCTTTCTCAAAATAGTAACTAGAGGTTAGTGGTCAGTTTCGATTTGAATAGGTTTGCCATAAATATAATCATGGAACTTCAAACATGTAAACACAATTGCCAAGAGTTCTTCCTCTAGCTGAGCATACTTCATCTCAGGTTGGGTCAGAGTTCTGGATTCATAGGCTATTGGTCTACCCTCTTGAAGAATGACTGCACCAAGATCAAACTTCGAAGCATCACATGAAAGAGTAACTGAGTTGTGAACATCATAATATCTGAGAGTTGGTGGACTGGTAATTCTCTGTTTCAGGTAATCAAGTGCTCTCTGGTATTGCTCTAACCATGACCAGGATACATCTTTGCATGTCAACTCTCTAAGCAGTGCTAATAGTTGGCTCAAGTCTGGAATGAACTTGCCTGAATAGTTAACCATGCCAAGAAAACGTAGGGCTTGAACATTGTCTGGAGATGGCATCTTGAGAATTGTTGTTTGCTTGGAAGGATCTGGTCATAAACCTGAACTGGTAAACAAAGGACTAACATACGGAACTTCTCATAGCCTAAATTTGCACTTCTGAGGATTCAACTTAAGATTCACTTCAAGTACTTTTTCCAGAAATTTCTCGAGATTTTTGTCATGCTCGGCTTCACCATGACCTCCTACTAGAATATCATCTGCTATAATAGAACATGCACACTGGAAGACTTCACTAGAAGAATTTATCCCAAAATACTATTCTCAAAAATCTGCACCTGCCAAAAGGAGTACTGAAAGTAGTTATCAATGAATATTTTCAGTTAAGCAAAGTTTGCCAAAAGGAACTCTTTGCATCCAAAACAGAAAAAAAAAACAGTGGCATTTGGCATAAGAGCTGCAACTTCTTCGACTGTATGCATTGGATGATGAGGCCTTTTTAGTGTTTTGTTCAAATCTCTTGGATCATACATATTCTGATATAATCTGAGCTTTTCTTATGAGCTATGTCCATGGAAGATACCCATTCAGTAGGTTCATCAACTGGATAAATCACACCTTGCTTGCTGCACCATTTTATCTAGCTCAGTTTTGACTCTGTTCTTCATAGGTACAGGAGCTTTCAAGGCTGGCCTGACAGCTGGACTGACCTCTGGGTCTAACTACTTCTAGTACACAACTAGGAGTTTGCTTAGTTTGTCTTCAGCATAGGTAGAGAAAATAGACTGGGCGAAATTAGAATAGTGGTCTTTCAAACTAACATGATGGACTTCCTTAATAAATAAAAGCAGTCCCATTTTCACACTCTCTCTAAAGGCTAATAATGACTGTACATGCCTTCTGACCACATAAAATTGAATGTCATAACTGTTCCCAGCAGAGTAACATGAAAGCACTAATGAACCTTCAGTTTGAAATTTTTCACCACCATAAGCAACAAGCTTCGCACAGTTTGACAAATCAAGCTTATCACCAGCACATACTCCAGCAAATGTTTCAGCAGACATAACATTGCACTTTGAACCTGTGTCAATTTTGAGCTCTGTGGGTCTTCCATTTATCTGAACAGTATAAAATACTTCATTATTTGCCCATAAATCTACTGCATTGACTGTTTCATTAAGCACAGGCATACCATCAACATAAGAAGTAGGGTCACACTGATCAACTTGTCTCTTGGAATGTTCCCTTTTAATAAAAGAATGAACCCCTTTTGATTAACAAAATCTTTGAAAATGATTCCACTTTTTACATATGTGGCATTGCTGACCAAATGCAAAGACTTTTCTCTTTTAGACACATGATTGCTACCACAATTATGGCAGTTGACTATGAGGCTAGGTGAGGGTATATGCTTTGAGTTTGCTGACTTACCCTTGTGCTTCACTGGAACTATGTGCACTCTAGAATTTTCTAGGAAGGTACAGGGTTTACCAGTGAGTGTTGCAGGGGTCACAGTTGCTGCCATGTGCTTGGGCCTGTTTCTTTTAACCACTTGCTGCATATCATCAACATTAGCTTTCGAAGATACTGGGAGCATGCATTTCTCATTTGTAAGCATATTTGTGTGCTTTTCTGTAAGCTATATATACCTGACAAATCTTAATGGCCTTATTCAAAGTTAAATCACTGTCACAAAGCAAAATCTTTCTCACAACATCATCTTTAATACCACACACAAGTCTGTCTTTTATCAACTCATACCCTAAATCACCAAATCTGCATGTTTTAGCTTTGTTCCTCAAGTCAGTTGTATATGCTACAAAAGTTTCACCAGGCTTTTGATCTCTTGTGTAAAACAAATGCCTTTCCATTGTAATATTTGTTTGGGGGGGGGGTACACATTTCTCTAAATTTACATTTTAAGCACTTGGGGTCTTCTCTTGACTCAGTCAGTATCACTATATGGTGGGTTACCCCTCCCCTGCAAATACAGCAGGTGCATACACAAATGAATGCTCTCTTTCTATAGCTTCTGAACCAGCTAAATTAAGTAGAATAAATGCCTTTGTATGGTCATCTTTATCAGAAAATGCAGTTTGTATGAAAATATCATACTCTTGCTCAAACACTCTCCAATTCTCTGCAATATTATTATCAAAGACATGGGGACCTGGTATTCGAAATCCGTCTACCATCCCAACAAAGTATGCTCAGACACACTGTAAATATGGCCCTTGCAATTATATTTGAACATGCACACACATCCAGTACTTGTAATAATATTTAAATGCACAATAAGTTCTTTGGAACACTGTACTTTGCAAAATATGCTTTGAAATGGCAGTATTTTTGCAAAATAACTGTACTGTAATACTACACAAAGATGCGGGCACTTCATACACTTCCGATATCTTGAATAGCTTTAATTAATGCAAAACAGTAGCTCATAGAGAAAAAATGCAGTTGTTTCCTTTATTTTATTCATTTTATGTGATTCAGACATTGTTTCACACATCTTCCATAGTTATTCAAATATTTTTATTAATATGTCGCAGTTTCAGACATTTCATTTAACTAGAAACCATTTAGAGCATTCTGAGTGCTTCATTTTAGATTTTATGAATAAGAAATTATTTAAGTAAGCTTTAATACCTGAAATATGTTTCTGACCTGTTTTGCGAGTTATACCTGCAGTAGGGATGATCCATTCCTCTATATTCCTCCACCATTAACTGGGTGCCTCTTGGTCCTGAATCTGGATCCCATTCTGACACCATGTCACTCACCTTGTTTCACAAGTGAAGTTGAACAGGTGGGGTAGTTCATTTATATGCTTCATTATGTAGAAACACATCAGCATATATAGCAGCAGTACAAAATATAAATGAACTGATTAACTGACAGACTACACAGACATACATGCATACATCTCAACAACTTACTACAAAGTGACAGTCAGGCTCACACATGCTCAGTATTTATACATTTCTGTAAGCCCCTAGAAAGCTTCTTAAAGGTATACATAGATACATATTGATCTACAAGTGCTATATTATTTTTTATATATTGTTGATGTAAAATAGTTCCTCCACCTATTGTTTCAAACTTGCTTTAATTCATGTTAATGGTGTCAGAGGAAGTATTTTACATAAAAAATATATAAAAACATATGTTGAGGTAAGAGGTCAAGAGGCATATCTCTCGACCTCTTAGAACAAGAAATCTGGACAAAGCCATAAGTAATGGGGGAACAAAGGCCCAAAAAATAGGCACAATTTTTAAATATTGTTTTTATAATCATAGAAAGTTGATAGAATAACATGTTTTGCATTAGCATGAAATTCAAATGCCTGTCATTTTCTGACCTCAGTGTTTAATGCTTTGCCAGCATTTTACCAGAAAATCAAAATGTTATGAGGACCATACCAAAACTATGAGGAAAAATGTGAAGATTCAGCAAAACTCTGTACAACAGAGAGGTATGTCGAGAAGTATGCGACCTCTTTACTGCTGATGCTGCTGCCAGGGATTTCTCACTCTTCACACTCTCTCACCCACACAGTCTCTTCTGCATTCATACACACATACAATTGCACACACACACACACACACACACACACACACACACACACACACACACACACACACACACACACACACACACACCTTTTTTTTCTCAATTTTTTTTTCTTTTTTACTTTACATTCGCTAAACAGCAAAAGTGCTGCTTAACTAGAGTAAAATAACAGTTTGATTGATTTCACTGTTCACTCTGTCATACACACATACACAGCCTCTTCTACTTTTTCACACATACATATACATACACAGTCTCTTCTGCTTTTATGCATGCATTCACTCACATGCAGACAAATGCACTCATACACATACATGTACACACATACACATTATTTTCTGTTTATTTATTTATATTTTTTTACATTCAGTAAATAGCAGAAGACTGTTTAGCAAGTGTAAAATAACAGCTCACTCGATCTTGCTTTCACTCACATGCACACACATACACACACAGACATAAATACACACACACACACACACACACACACACACACACACACACACACACACACACACACACACACACTTTTTTTAATTTTCTTTTCACTCTTTTTTTTACATTTTACACTCAGTAAACAGCAGAAGCACTGCTTAGCACGTGTAAAATGCAGGCAGCCATTTGTTTTTTCTGCCTGAGCTCCATGGTAGCTTGATATGCTGCCATGAAGTGGTAAACTCATTTTTCAGCAGGAATTACTTCTTCATTAATACCCTGCTGGAGAACATTTTTTTTCCAGTCAGGGTGCTGATGTAAAGTTTGCTCATTCTCTAAAAAATAATAAAACATACTTACAACTGGAACCAGGCAGACTGCATGGAGTGGACTCCTTGTCTGAACACATCATTGTGATTGGGGTTGTAAAGTGATGCTGTAACATTATTTCCTGCTAGAATGGCTGCTTCTCTTATCACAGTCATGTAATGTAATCCCACGACAACTGTCGGTAAAGATCCACAGAACAAGTTGTGTGGTATGGCATTCCTATTCTCTCTTTACGTTCACTCATTCTGATGCATGATATATTTATTTCAGCACCAACTTGTTGTATATCGACCGTGGCTTAGTGGTACTTTGTGTAGTATGTACAAGGTCTGGGGTTCGAGACTGACAGAGGTGTTTTATTTTGCTGCTGAGCAGAACAAGGGCCCTCGCATACAGAGTGACTAAAGCACTTCTAAGCAGTTGTAAGCGGGTTTGCATGATGCTTAGCAATGCTTAGCTAACAAACAAGTGCAAACTCGTGCAAACCCGCTAACTACTGCTTAATAGTGCTTACTCCTGCTAACCCCCATGCTCATTTCTTTGAAAGAAAAGATAGGAAAGTGGTGAAAAAGGGGCACAAAGAGAGAAAAACAGTAGGGAAAATAGCTCGGATGTGCAGGACGGGTGTAGGGATGGTCCATAGCTGCCCATTTCTTTAACAGCAACAGCTGTGCATATGGAATAAATTTGGAGGTAGAAATTAAACCTTCAACCCCTAAGAGAGGGGTGAGGACAACAAAGTATGATGCCAATTAAATTACATTTTGTGTCCAGGGGACATGTGTGCAAAATAAGCAGCTATGTATGGGGCGTAATTTTTTTTTTGGGAGCAGATTGCCCCCCCTTTTTTTTCAGGTGAGAGTTGAATGTGGGGTAGGGAAAGTAGGTATATTTGGGGAGGTAGGTTGGGGAGGTAAACAGACAAGACAAACAAGATGCATACAGGGGTGGAATATGACACATGTGGTGGGTGAACACCATTGACGAGGAGGGATGTTTGGAAATCGCAAGCTCATGAGACCACAGATTGCAACAGTGGAACTGAGATCCCCACCCATGGGCAGTCACCACTCCACCTTCACAGCCCAGAGGGTGGCTGTGCTGGGGGCTGTGTAGAAGGGGCAGGCTGACCCAAGAGTTGCACCACTCATGCCTCAAGCTGGCGTAGAGGTTCTTCAACAGAATGCTTGATCTCTCGATGCACCACAGCCCGGACTGTTTGAAGGTGATAGGTGGCCCTCCTCCACCCACGTTTACATGGGGGGTGAGCCCCATCCCCTGCAGCACTTCCACCCGAAGAAGGCACAGGGCCAGCGAAGGAGGAGGTCCCAGGCTGGGCACCGGACCTGCTGGTGCCAGGTGCCATGGCCAGCTGAGGTGGGACAGGTGGGTCCGCTGGGACCAGCCTTCCCATACGAACTATGTTTTGGAGAATTTAATAAAGATATGGGTTAGTAACAGTCAACAGGATTCCCAGTTAGTTATAACAGCATGCAGAAGTATTCCCATTAACCCAACACACCAGAGTTTTAACAGTTGAAAAGCAAGCATAACACATGCATATATAGAGCAATAGTAGACATTACAACAGCATGCAGGTTTAATTGATGGCAACAGGCTACCAATATTGTGGTATTTGAACAGGGCACATGCGTAGAAATAAATGCAAATATTTATAAACCAATAGGACATATGTCCCAACAAATGTTTTGAGATTAGTCATACCCATTGAGGTGTGGAATTGCATTTTTTATGCACATACAGTAGGGTGAAAAAAGATAGCTCAATTAACAATGTATATATCCTTCTAATTTACACTACATTCCTATTAACTGCAGTTATATGTCCCTTACATGTATTATTACACTACCCAATGTCCTTCTATTGTGCAATTGGATTTTGCTAGATCATTATACACATGAGCTGTATCTGACATACAAACTGTCCAGAATGCAGATGTTACTGCTAGATATTTTGAGAGTTGCTCACACAAACTACTGCTGAGATGGTACACTGACAGCTTTACTTTCATATAATTATCTAGATATGTTCAGGTGAAATTATCCGTTATATGTGAACAGTTCCCTACATTTCTGGCAGCACACTGATATTTCTGGGGAACATAATACCAAGCTACTCATGTGCCAGATTAACCTGTACATGCTGGGCATGAACCAACAGCTGAGGGCTGTAAATATGCATAAAAGTTACTGGCACTCCCTTCGTCCACTTTATATGGGCCTACCCAAGTGTGGGTTAACGCTGCTTAATACAACAGTACTATTTCTAAAATGCAACAGTACAACAACATATCGAAGAAAATTACACAGACGCACTCCAGGAATTATACCTTTATTAAAGAATTATTACACCTTTATTTATTGAGTTAAAACACTTTTTTGAAGGCTCTCTCATTTATCTTATATAACAGTACATGCAGAATAATTATTAAATAATTATACCTTTATTTATTGGGTTAAAACACTTTTTTGAAGGCTCCCTCATTTATTTTATATAACAGTACATGCAGAATAATTACTAACTTGCCTGGTGATGCAGCCTTTGCAGCCTATCTTCATGGGCTTGCTGAGTCATAACCTGCAGCTGTAAAGTAAATACAGTGATATTGAGACATACCTATCCATAGTATAGATAAGCATAGCAATTCTTAACTACTTAATACAATGGCTACTTACTCAGTACTGGGACATTCCAGGTCACTGTTTTGTATTGGGTGCCCTGGTACTGGCCCTGCAGGAGTCTTTCTTCATGATTGTGGACAAGGAGCCAAACAATTACTTTGGTCTCCTCAATGCCCCAATGTTGCGCTCGAAATCAAGTGCCTTCTCCAACACCGGCCATGCTGACTGCAGAAGGGAGCTACATCCAGTTATGGCAAGTATTACCACCTGTGGAGCTTAAATATGCCTCATTTCCTGCACGTATTTGTGATTGGCCAGTTTTGAAAAAACTCAGCTGTAGGCACACCTACTTAGCTGATGTTAGCAATGTTTAACATTCCTTTGATAGATATGTGTCTGTTGAAAATGCATGGTTATGAAATGCTGTCATGGCTTAGTGGTTATGTACTGTGACTATAGTGCACAGTATCTCGAGTTTGAGCCCTGTCACTGCTTTTTATTTTCCTACTGGCCAGACCTGAATGGTTAAGGTTCAGTAAACGAGGTGTGGCCGTGTTTAGCCGACTTTGCTCAACTTTGCCCAGTGTTGCTCGACGTTGTCTGACATTGCCCGATGTTCCACTGGTTAGCGCAGTATGCAGCTACACGCAAACATGTTCTGGTTGTGCTAGTTGACGTGATGCGCAGCTCCACGCAAAGACATTGCGCTAGTTAACGCAGTGCTCAGCTACGAGCAATTATATATAAATATGCTCAATACTGGAAAAATATGCTTAGCAGTGCTTTACATTGCTTAAAATAAGTTACTCATGCATCAGTATGCATAACCATTTCACCTTCCTATACATATATAATTCATTCACTACTACATTTAACATTTCAATGCTTTTTACAAAACTTTAAATAATAAATGTCAGGAAATATTTTTGTATACAGATTTCCAACAGAAAATGGAACGTGTAGTGGTGGGACGTGAACAGGGAATGCCTCCTCTTTTTGCGAAGGCTCTAACCACAATGCTATCGCTCCTTTGCTTAATTTGCATATATTTTTCTTATTATCCTCTTTGGTGTCTAAACTGCTAACTGTAGCTAAGCAATGGGCAAACCCGCGCAAAAACGTACAAATACGGGCAGCTATATCAGAAATAAAAAAAAAAAACATTTCCTTTTACTATTTATATTTGTACGGGGTTTAATATATGGGGAGTGTTGTGTTAGAATGTGTACATGTGAGCGGACTCGCTCATGTAACTAGACATTTTCCGAGTTTCACAATTGCAGGGGTGTGGATTTTTGGACTGCTCAGTAGTCCGACACGTACCCTACACTCGTCCATGCTCCGTGTATGCTTTAGAGTTGAAGCAGCGCGTCCTCATTAATATGCATGGTGCGCTGCCATCATAGTCTTAGACTGGCGTTTCCGTGTAAGACTAATGTAGTCTTATATGGAAGATTAGTAAATCCTGGGGAGGTCTTTGAATTTTATTTATACTATTTTGAATACTCTGTCAGAATTGTTTCCAGTTATAAAGATGAATTATAAACATACATTTATGATGGATTAATTTATTTGATGACAGAGTATGTAAACTGGCCCTTTTTGGACCCAAATACAGGTCAAAAGCGAAAGAGAAGATGTAAAATATATATATATATTTTTAATGCCTCCAGTCCAAACTGAACCAAGACATTGAATCACATTCCCACCTCCATTCCATTAAACGCTTGAGAATGAGAAATACTCTATAAAGTTACAGATCAGGAACTAAAAGCCATCATTTTTGTGGTGGTCAGTCAAGTTCTTAAAAGAGATAGTGATACATGCATTGACTTCTTCATACTTAATGCATACAACCTCCTACCTGTTGATGGTAATCTTTGCCACTCCCTTTAGAGAAGACAGGTAATGATCCTTGTCTAATTCACTCCCTCTCTCTTTTCTGGATAGGTTAGCTAACCATCAGTTACTTCATTCTGTATTCTCTTGACTGACCTTAACAGCTGCCCTAGCCTGCTCCTGAATTTGCATCACCAGTGGCACTTTCTGCCTCTGCATCAAACATAAATGGAATATTTATTGTATTCGTCAGCATAATTCTAAGCAGAAACCAGACTTCCTAGAAAAAAATGAAACAAATACAGGCCGAACATGTAAAGTCCATACAGACAATGGCTGCAGGTCAGGACAACTCCCCAGACTTTACATCTATTTCTGTAAAGCTTGAAGCATAAAACCCTTTTCAACAATGTTAGATACCTTAAAAACAATACTCAACATTGCAAGAAACTGATTAACAACGTTAATATCCAATCAACCCCTGAGGACAATGCAAACATACTAGCAGATAAACATAGCTCAAATTTTACCTTCATACCCCTCCAAAACTTCCTCCCACACGCCATCATATATGTATCCACCCCACGTACCATTTCTGGTCCATGCATCTAAGTAATATGCCTGGCTGTTTCTTTGTTATTATGAGACAGTGTCAATAACTTGCTACTAAATCTGTTCAATGTTAGAACTTCAAAATGGTTTTGTGATGGAGGTGTAGCAAATACCTGTGATCATCTCCCAGCACAGGAAGATCCTACCTATTGAACTTCGTGGATTTCATTGAAAACATCACTGAGGCACATTGAATAAGAGCAAAGCCTTTAGTTCTATTCCACATTCTACAATTACTAACAAACTAATCAAATTAAATGTAAACCTGGCAATCCACTGGATATACCAACTGTCTAACTGACAATCGGGACTGGGGATACATTGGCTTCTTATTAGTGGGGTTCCCCTGGAATTGGTTCTAGGGTTGCTTCTGTTTGGTAGCTACTTTTCTGAGGTTAATACTGATGTGTATTTGTTGATAACAAAGCTTGCAGATTATTGCAAACTTGGAGCTATCATCAGTTCTCTACAGGGCTGTCAGATCCTCCAGGTGGACCTCGCATGTACAAACCTGTGGTGCCAGGATCATGACCGAAATCTAAATGTTACAAAATGTAGTACTATGTCCTTTAGGAAACACAAACAGCCATGCCCATAACAAATAAACTACACCCCCATCTAAGCTGACATGGCCATTAGCTACTTGGACACATTTGTAGACAATGAGCTCTCCTTTGACCACCATATATCTATTGTGCTCAGAAAATCCTTCTTCCTAGCCCAGCTCATCATCAAATGTATATAGATGCAAGGAAGTTATTCCACTCTATTCTTCCCAGTTTAGACTATAATGGAATATCATGATTCCTTTAGTATTTATTTGTCCACATTCTTGATCCAGCTTAAACCCCCCCAACACTTTCTCATCATAAAAATCAAGAGCATGATTTCCAGTAGCTAATGAGCTACACAGATCACCTGAAAGCATTATCTCTCTTCTCCTCCTAATACAGACTCTGAAGAGGTAGCCTCTGCCTACCTGAAAAACCTCAAACTACCCAGTCATGAGTGATCTCCTACACATTTACAAAACTAGTAACACCATGAACATCCACTCATAAAATCAAAAGTTACACTGTAGGATAAACAGAGCCTCCTGGCAGCATAGATACTGTACCACTCTTAAAGAATTCCTCTCCTCTGGATTAGACCTATATGTTAAACAAAATAGCTTGTTAACCCCTTCAAACAACATAAATGAATGGATTAGTGACTGTAAATTCATCTCAGGACTAGTCTGCCTGTGGAATTTGGGGAATGGGCTATAGAATTTGCAGTGGCTAGGCTACAAATGATCAGTCCATTCTACATCCTAGAAACAATCTAGAGCCCCAAGAAGCTATGTCCCTGCAGCTGTGAGGCAGAAGCCCTACCACTGACCCACATAGTCACTGTGCACCTTGCTTATAGTTAGTCATGTAGAATTGTAAAAAGCAAAAAAGAAGGGAAACAGTAGAAAACATTACTTAAATAATAATAACACTCCCTACCCCCACGTCTCTCAGCTGTTCCTGACTTTTCAGGACATCCCTGATTTTGACTCATATTTTGCCCTGTCTGTCATAAATGTTTTGAGTTTCTTACTACCAAAAGAAGAAGCACCACAGTGTATCCAACTGTCCAAATAAATCCTGCAAGCACGATGAGTTAACGTACTGTTTATTACAAAAAACAAAAAATCACATAAAGCGCTTTTCGTCAGGCCACATAGCCCAACTTCTTCAGATAATTATACAACATAGGCCATACACTATATAGGAAGTGAAAAGTCAGCTGCTTCCTGAATCAGCAGGAATCAGCTGCTCTTAAAGTGGCAACCACCTTCATTCATTACCTAAAGTATACAGCTTAAACAGTTATCATCTAACACATTGTTTTAAAGCAATATTTTAAAATAATATTTTAAAATAATAGATAAATAGTGTAAAAGATCAGTGTAAAAAATCTAAAACCAATAATTATCTATTATGAAATATTAATGCAATTAAAATTAAAATTAACAGTGTATGTATTTATATTTATGTTTTGTGTTCGAGTATAATAAACCTTAAAAGCATGTAAATAAAAACATGCAAGTGAAAAACAGCAAAACCTGACTTAAAAAGCTGAAAGTCAAATACACTCTAAGCCAATAGTATGCATAGACCATTTTAAACACAGCATAAAGGTCAACTCCTAACCAAATTTTTAAGTTGTAGAATGCACTTAAGTGAATACATTTCGTTGATGCCTGGAGGGTAACATGCAAAGGTACGTAATTGCCAACTCAATTCTAATTTCTCTAAGAGCAAGGAAAAAGGCCCTCCTCTAGGGTCATAGGCAATACAATCTATAGCCCTAAAAGTAAAACCATGGGTGGGTGCTTTCATAATGTGTCTGGCCAATGCGTTATGAAAGCACCCACACATGGTTTTACTTTTAGGGCTATAGATTGTATTGCCTATGACCCTAAAGGAGGGCCTCTTTCCTTGCTCTTAGAGAAATTAGAATTGAGTTGGCAATTACGTACCTTTGCATGTTACCCTCCAGGCATCAACAAAATGTATTCAATTAAGTGCATTCTACAACTTAAAAATTTGGTTAGGAGTGGACCTTTATGCTCTGTTTAAAATGGTCTATGCATACTATTGTCTTATTTACATGCTTTTAAGGTTTATTATACTCGAACACAAAACATAAATATAAATACATACATACACTGTTAATTTTAATTTTAATTGCATTAATATTTCATAATAGATAATTATTGGTTTTAGATTTTTTACACTGATCTTTTACACTATTTGTCTATTATTTTAAAATATTATTTTAAAATATTGCTTTAAAACAATGTGTTAGATGAGAAGTGTTTAAGCTTTATACTTTAGGTAATGAATGAAGGCGGTTGCCACATTAAGAGCAGCTGATTCCTGCTGATTCAGGAACCAGCTGACTTTTTACTTCCTTTTCACTTCCTATATAGTGTATGGCCTATTTTGTATAATTATCTGAAGAAGTTGGGCTATGTAGCCTGGTGAAAAGCGCTTTATGTGATTTTTTTGTTTTTTATATTAAACAGTACGCTAACTCATCGTGCTTGCAGAATTTATTTGGGCAGTTGGATACACTGTGGTGCTTCTTCTTTTGGTAGTACGGATCCAGTTTGTGTTTGTGTCTTAGCTTTGTTTTGAGTTTCTGTCGTATCACTAAGAATTCCAGTTAGGTCAGACAATAATGCCACTCATAAGATCCAGTCATACTTTAGTGCTCAAAAACTGTACATTGATGCAAAACCTTTTATCCTATTAATTTCTGTAAGTGAATTACAACCTAATTTAAAAATTGTCCCAGATTTTAGGCTTCTGATCCTCCACTACTTTTAGCTGTGATCCGAATTCCTGAGCAAAGAACTTGAGAGGTATGCCTACAGCTTGGCATTGTGCAGCCAGGTACGGAATACTGTATATGCTGTAATGTGTAGACATGCATCAGATATGAGAAAACAAAGCATCAGCTGTGCTTCAGAAGAATATTACATTTGGCAAAAATATTTTTTGCATAAAAGAAGATTGTCACATCGAAAGATCTATGTGCTGTTGACTGGTATGTGGTCCTTTTACCTATCCTAAAACTATCATGATCTGGGTTATGTCATGGGAAGGAACATAGCCATGGAAATAAAACAACATGTAGTAGTTCATTAGGACACACTGAATGTTCCCACAATAAGTAGTGGGCTTAATAGCTTTCTGACAAAATTTTTATTACTGTAAAGCAAGTTGGTTCTTAACTTCTTTATCACAAGCCACCATTAATCTTATATACGTACCACAGCAAAACATCAACTTCTATGACAATGAAGTATTGATTCTTCTAGTTCTCAAACACTCAAAAGATCTGAACAACTCCATACAAATTCAGATGTGTTCTAACATAGTCACTGTATTACAAAAAGAGATATCTGGAAATTGATAAAGCACAAAATGGTGCACAAAAGCCTGTCTTGCTGCTAATAAAGTTTCATCCTGTGGTTCCAGATAACTCTTTTTGTGGTTCAATGTACAGTAGTTCTCCTTCCCTTAACATGACACTATCTTTTGCAGCTCTTACCCTGTAATGCCGCTCCATACAAAGGATTCTCACATGCATGTCAGAAACATCACATTTAACTATATATTATGTCAGATTCAGGAGTGTGGCACCAATGTAATAAAAATACTTCCAGCAGTATCGTGAGATCCCTCATATAACATTCTACATATCAAACTATACTGCTAACAGCGTGAACAGTGTGAGCTTCTGATTCAAACTGTTAGCAAAAAGAGCTGCAGCAGAACGCAAAGCTGCACTTCTTTCATAGAACAACAAAACTGATTTTAAACTCCTCCAAACCACAAAATATATTAAAAGAAGAAAAACAACACAATCCATATAAATAACACCTCCAATAAAAAAAGCATTCTGCAATCATGCACTGAACACAGTGAAAGAGACTTTAACCTCTCACCCTCACCATAGTAAGTAACCACAGCTCTAGCCTGCTGCATTGTTAGTGGAGCATGTTTTTTCTTCACGCACACACATACAGTAATATGTGTGTGTGTATATATATATGTATATATATATATATATATATATATATATATATATATATATATATATATATATATACACACACACACACTCACACACACATATATATATATATATATATATATATATATATATATATATGGGTTCCAGTTAATAGAGCGAACGTTTACAAGTTCGAACCACATATGGCCGAGACCATATGTTCAAACTTGAAAAAGTTCGATCAGACTGAATGGAGATCTCCGTAGAGTGCGGAAAGGAAAGATTTCCCATTTCCGTAATGTAGTGCGATTTAAGTAAGGGGAGTGTGGGGGGTGCATGGCTATAGCTGTTTAGATTTGTGTTTTGTTGTGTTATTTGTTTTTAGTTCAGTGTTCAAACTTTTACGAGTTTGAACATATGGTCTCAGCCATATGTGGTTCAAACTTGTAAAAGTTTGATCTACTGAAGTAGATCCATATAACTATATATATATATATATATATATATATATATATATCACAAGAGAGAGAGGATGTCAGGCTTTATTCAATGCCTAACCCAGTTTGTGACACACAAGTGGAAGGGAGAGGGAACACCAGGCATACCTCTCGAGATCATAGCAGAAGACAGGGCAAATGCAAATATGACTATTCCATTTTCATCCTAACCACTTAGAAAGTGGCTAGCCTAATGGCTTTTGCACTACCCTGAAGTTTCTGAAGGATATGAAGGATATGAAGAAAAAATGATGCGTGGATATCCACTTTTATGAACATATCTGACATTAAAGACTGACTGCCATCATTAGTGACTTACACAAGGGCAGGAAAAAGGAAACGTCGGGGAAGTTATGAGAACACATGGACAGCTACAGGGTATGTGGTGTGTGCATGTTTTTGAACGTGTATATTGCATGTGGGAGAATGAAGGAGATGCTTGTGCTAACACATTGCAGCCTTTGCCCCTCTTATCTACTGTAGCAAATACTATGATGCCCAAGTGGTAGTTAAGAGAGAGTCAGAGACATCAAATTATCTGATGATAAGGTCTTTCCTCATTTCAGCCTAATGTGTCTCTGTATTGGAAATCTCTGCATAGGTTCGTAGTTGTGTACTAAGCTTATGACCTCTAGGCCCATTTTTAACCACAACATGCATACCAAATCTTTGATAAGTTCTAGTGCACTTGAAAAGTGTAAGCAGGGCTTGGGAGATGAAACATTTACAAGCAGGGGCCTGGCAGATGAACCATTTACTACATTTATGTAGGTGCTAAACCAGGATGAATTTCTTATTCGTCATCCAATCATCCAAGTTACACTTGAATTGAGTTAGTGAGGAACTTAGCTTCACACTCATGAGAAGACTGTTCCAGAGAAGGGACAGTGTCTGGGATACATACCTGTGTCTCCAGGAAGTCATATTTATATCACAGGCAATGTTTAAGTCTTTAGAACTGGTAATTCTGGTGTTTATTTTGCGTATATGTAGGAAATCCATCAGGGTGGAGTCTGACAATGCCTTGTATGCCAGGTTTAGATCTCTCCTCAGTAGTTAGGAGAAAGAATATAAGGACAGGACTTTGAGGCAGTCTGCACAGGACATGTTGCTATATTTTGTTAGTGAGGGACCAATATAGATGTTAAAATTGCTGGATGGTTAGGTACATGCTAGATGGGCATTGCACTCAATGATAGGTCTGATGAATGCTGAATACAGTGGAACAATGACCTCCTTGGACCTAGATGCTTTAATTTATTAGTTGCACAATACTGAATGATTTCCTCACCACTGTAGTCATACATTGTGGAAACAGGGCCTTCTTACTGTCACCCTAAACAAGGGCTCTAGGGTTCTTTATAAATCCTCAGGAGAGTTTTAGACTGCAGAATTTAATCCAGCCACATTACATATTTTAGATATATTTTAAAGTGGATCAGGAGTTATAAATCAAGAGTTACTCTAGCAATAAATAAAGCAGATGAGTGAAAATCATCAAATACAGACAGGTGATGAAGAGAGACATCAGCAACATGTACATATCACAGTGGAGCTGATAAAGCATAGAGAGGGATTGTGAATGGCTTTACACTGTCTGGAGATGTAGCAGCCAAGAAAGAATAGTCAGAGAAGTTTGTAATTTCATTGAAATTAAATATGTAAATATTTATTAAGCAAATAGCATTGCAAATGTGCTAGTAGAGAAGGCATACATGTGCACAAACCATGCCATAGGGTTGACATACCCACTTACACAGCAGAAAAGTGAAGAAAAAATAATGCGTGGATATCCACTTTTATGAACATATCAGACTGATCCTAGGTCTAATGCTAAAGGATTCAGGCATCTGACCTTGGTCTGACATATTCCTGGTAGTGTTTTTGTTCAGGTGTCTACTCATTTTTTTTTTTATTTTCTGTTTTGCTGAGATTTGACCGACCACTTCTGTCTTTGACAAGTTCTGCTTCTACATTTTTTGGATCACGTTTTGTGTAGTGTGAAAATCAGTGGTTGTTATGTGCTTGTCCTTAGCCCGTTGTACTGCTATAATGCAATAAGTTGTATGGGATTCAATAACAGCTACATGGAGTATAGTGATTGTGTTGGCATCACACAGTGTTGTCAACATGATAACAAGTGATTTGATATTCATTAAGCAGCTCAGAGCTGTGTAGAATATGATAATGAAAACATAGGGAGTGAAGTACGTGCCAATTAACCAATCCAATATGATGAAGCTATTCAGGAAGCTATAACATAATCATATACACCTGGTGTAGACTTTTGCCATGTACACCAAAACCTTTTGGAATACAGGCATGACTACACTTAGAAAAAGTAAAATATGTCAAGGGGTTGCTGCTGCATTATTATGCTGTATGTTCAACAGACTTTAAATCATAGTGCTGCTGCTGCTGCGAGACCTCAGAGGGGAAGAAGAAGAAGGGTGTTTAGACCCTGTTTGATATATCATGGACTGCATGAATCAGAAATTCTTGATAGATACCT
Source organism: Protopterus annectens (assembly GCF_019279795.1). Lineage (NCBI taxonomy): Eukaryota > Metazoa > Chordata > Ceratodontiformes > Protopteridae > Protopterus > Protopterus annectens. The sequence continues at coordinate 1,540,847,389 of NC_056733.1, forward strand.
GGTGGACATGGAATCACCAGAAGAAATATGCATCCTCTTCTGCCCCACCTCAGGCCAAAGGAAACTGTGGAGAACCTATCCAGGTGAAAACAAAGGTATGTTTAACATTGTTTATACTAGCTGCTGGTATATTTCAGAGACTAACAAGGGATATATTAGAAGTGTCACATGCATCTGCATCTAGAATATTTTATCAGTTTTGAAATGCAATCCTACTGCATGCAAGAGACCATATCTGTTTCCCATGATCACCAAAGGACAGAGCAAGAACCATGCAGGAATTTTATGCAATAGCACACTTTCCTGAATTTTTGGTCAGTTTGCTGTAATGTCAAAGGGATCATCTACAATGGCTATTCCGATAAACCAAGCAGTTTCCATGACTCACACATATGGCAGACTTGTGAGCTGTTAAACAACCACACGTACCAAAACAATTTAGAAAATAAAAACACCCAGCACTGCCAGAACCATAATTTATTCCAAAAACACTTGTAGTACTTGTAAGCTCTTTTGTCAGAGACTTCATCAGTCATTTTGAAATACACCATATGACCACTTAAATACTCTGCCAATGTCACATGACACAAAAAGACATTTAAGATACTGAAAAACCACAAAATGCACTATGAAAAAATACAATAAAATAAAATAAACATAAAAATGAACATTTCATATCAAATTATAAAATTCATATAATAAAAACATATTAATTATCTCATATATGCTCTCATTTTATGTGCACTACTAATACTCGTAACCTCATTTAATCCAGGTGGCACTGTGGCATTAAGGAAAATTTACTACCATAATTTTCTTTCTTCAAGTTTAATAGACCATGGACCCACCCCCCAATATGTTGCTCAACCTGTTCTAGGATACAGAAACCAAAACTGTGATTGTCATAAGCTAAAATATGCCTACAGAGCACATTAGTAGTTCTTAACTTCTAACAATGCTCATAAATTTGTTGTTTAAGTTTGAGCTCTGTCTTCCCCACATAAAACCTAGAACATGTTTTACATATGGCAATATAAATCACCCCTTTGGATTGACAAATAGAATTACCTCAAACCCGGAGTTTGACATTATTAACCACAAACCTCTCAGTTTCAAGAATCATAACAAGAGGAACATGACCCACATTTAGTCATTTTACCACGTCTTAACTGAATCACATTAGACATCCCATCCAAAAAGTTTTTAAAAGATTTACCTCATTTAGACAAATTTGGGATATGGGCCGAGTTTATTAATAATCTGACCATGACAGGCTAACAATTGCCAGTTTTTAATAATGATGGAGGTTACGTGATCACTATCAACATTAAAAGTGGTAACAAAATGTGAGCCTAACCTATCATGTGTATCTGTAATATTGTTTGTTTGCCCATCAGGGGATGCAATTAGGGTACCAATAATTCATTTGTAGTCCCTCCAAGTGCACTCACAACCCCTGGTACAATGCAATCTGTTTGTGAATGGCCCAATGATGGGACAAATGTCCCAATTTGCCTTTTCCTTACCACTTCATCTTTAATACTAGCAACCAATCGCTCAGGGTAACCACGTTTGAGAAACATGGAACACAAAATGTCACACTCCTCAAGAAAATCTTCCCAATTTAAACAACCATCCTGGCCTCCCTAACCATCTGTCCCTTGATGACAGCCTGTTTTTGATGGTATGGTATGGGTGGTTACTGGTAAAGTGTAATAAACTATTAGAATAGGTTGGCTTCCTATATATCCTTGAAGAGAGAACCAAGGAGTTAGGGTCCTTCTTAAGTAAGACATTGATATAGTTACTAAATTCCTTACCAATAATATGTGTAAACTTAAAAAAAGTTGTCGACTCATTAATATAGGACACAAACTCATCAATCAGCTCCAGTGGCCCAACCCATACCAAAAATAAATCATCCAGGTATCTAATAGTATATGTAGGAATATATTAAAAAAAATGATTCAAGCACAAAATGTTGTTCTCATGCTGCCATCACAATATTAGCAAACAAGGAGCCACAAGGGTCACATGTGGCAACACCTAAAACTTGCTTGAAGTACTGACCCTGAAATAATACATAATTAGTATCTAACACCAAACCCATTAATGAAATTAGGGTATTGGTCACGGGCTGCTGTAATTTAAAATAAAAACTTAAATAATCTTCAAACCATTGGAGTCCAATGTCATGTGGAATACAACTAAAAAGATCCTTGACATTGATGGTTAAAAAGACAAACTCTTGGTTTAAATCAATCCTGTTACACCTATATAAAAAATCCCACAATTCTTTACACAACTGGGGAATGGCCATGACATAAGGTTTCAAAATGCTATCAATAAACTTTGCAATAAAATCAGTTTATGAATTTCCAGCATCCATAATGGGCCTGAGTGGGGTGGTTGTGTGCATCTTTGTGTAATTTGGGAAGGCCAAAAAAATCTCGGTATACATGGAGTTTCATTAACAATATACTTATACTCATCTGGTGTTATCTCCCCTTGCATAAACATGTCATATAAAATAATATCCACTTGACTGTAAGCAATATTGATCTCATTATGGGAAGATTCCACATAATCATTACCACACAATATACACAAAATCTTTTGTTCATAATCAAGTTGGTCCATAACCAACAACCCACCACCCTTATCAGGTTGCATAAGTCACAAATTGTTGTTTACAGGCTCAATCCAGCTGTTTAGAACACCTCAGTTGTATGTACCGAGTGTTATTAACACAGATTTACATCCGGTTTGGATACATTTCAGCAAATTTGTGAGTTGGATATCAGACAATTAGCCAAGACTCAATGGATTGATTTCAATAATTTTAATTTGGATTCCTCTCAGTGGGCTCTCTTGAAGGCATTAGTTACAACCCCTAATTTGCAGGTTATGCAACCTGATAAGGGTTGTGGGTTGGTGGTTATGGACCAACTTGATTATGAACAAAGGGTTTTGTGCATATTGTGTGGCAATGATTATGTGGAATCTTCCCGTAATGAGATCAATATTGCTTACAATCGTGTGGAGATTATTTTGTATGATATGCTTATGCAAGGGGAGATTACACTAGACGAGTACAAGTTTATTGTCAATGAAACACCATGTATATCGAGTTTTATTGGCCTGCCCAAAATACACAAAGATGTACACAACCCCCCCACTTAGGCCCATTGTGGATGCTGGGAATTCCAAAACTTATTTTATTGCAAAGTTTATTGATAGTATTTTGAAACCTTATGTCATGGCCATTCCCCAGTTGTGTAAAGAATCATGGGATTTTTTTATCTAGGTGTAATACGATTGATTTAAACCAAGAGTTTGTCTTTTTAACCATCAATGTCAAGGATCTTTTTTGTTGTATCCTCATGACATTGAACTCAGATTGCATTGTACCAGGGGCTGTGAGTGCACTTGGAGGGACTACAAGTGAATTATTGGTATCCCAATTGACATCCCCTAATGGGCAAACAAACAAAATTACAGATACACAAGATAGGTTAGGCTCACATTTTGTTACCACTTTTAATGTTGATAGTGATCATGTAGCCTCCATCAATATTAAAAACAGGCAATTGTTAGCCTGTCATGATCAGATTATTAATAAACTTGGCCCATATCCCAAATTTGTGTATAAATGAGGTAAATCTTTTAAGAACTTTTTGAATGGGATGTCTAATGTGATTTAGTTAAGACGTGGTAAAATGACTAAATGTGGGTCATGTTCTTCTTGTTATATGATTCTTCAAACTGAGGAGTTTGTGGTTAGTAATGTCAAACTCAGGGTTCGTGATAATTTTAATTGTCAATCCAATGGGGTGATTTATATTGCCATATGTAAAATATGTTCTGGATTTTATGTGGGAAAGACAGAGTGCAAACTTAATGAATTTATGACCATTGTTATGATATAAAGAAGTTAAGAACTACTAATGCTCTCTGTAGGCATAATCTAGCTTATGACAATCACAGTTTTGTTTTTTGTGTCCTAGAACAGGTTGAGCAACATATTACGGTGTCCATGGTCTATTAAAATTGAAGAAAGAGAATTATGGTGGCAAATTTTCCTTAATGCCACAGTACCACCTGGATTAAATTAGGTTATGAATATTAGTAGTGTACTTAAAATGAGAGCATATATGGGATAATTAATATGGTTTTATTATAGGAATTGTATAATTTGGTTTGAAATGTTCATTTTTATGTTTATTTTATTGTATTTTTTCATAGTGCATTTTGTGTTTTTTCAGTATCTTAAAATGCCTTTTTGTGTCAAGTGACATTGTCAGAGGGTATTTAAGTGGTCATATGGTATGTTTCAAAATGTCTGATGAAGTAATTTTGACAAAAGGACTTACAACAAGTACTACACTTGTGAGCTGTACAACAGGTATGCTAGGGGTGACATTCCTCAAGGGCATGTAGTGGGGAATGCAGGTTATGAACTGCAGCTATGGCTTATGTCACCCATGATAAAACCACACAACCCGACTGAGCAGGAATACAATAAGGCCAACACTCAAACAAGAAATATCATAGAACATGTGTTTGGTTTGCTGAAATCAAGGGTCTGGTGTCTAGATGAATCCTGAGGCACACTACATTACAACCTGGGGACCTGTTCTGAAATACTTAAAGTCTGTGCCATGTTACACAATATCACACTCAGGAAAAAGCTCCATAAGGGACAACAAGTGGCAAGACCACAGTTTCAAGGACCACAGGCAGGGACAGCAGCAGCAGGTACAGATGAAGAGTCTGAGTGTGAACCACCAGCTAATGATGGTGTTGACAGATAAAAGTGTGCACAGTGCCTGGTCTAGCTAATATGCAAAGGATAGCACACACAATCAACATGTACATCAAAGTCTGACATGCCATGTATATACAAATAGCAAAAATGATGCATGTCAAACTCCAAAACCTTTACTTAACCATGTAATGGCTGCGTTCTGTTAGTGTCAGACAGGGACAACCCCAAGGATACAATAGATACCTGCACTAATGATAACAAGGTGGACAAAATGTAAATAAAATAAAAATGTGATAGCACTTATTACTCTCAAATTGACACGTATATGCCCTTTAAGTGCACACAAGTTAAATCCCCCATCCAGCCCAACACACTAACCCCCCAAGCCAACAACACATACGCACACCACTCACAGTCCAACCCTTCCACACACACACACACACACACACACACACACACACACACACACACACACACACACACACACACACACACAAGCAAAACACATAAAAAAGTATATTTTGAACTCAGTAACCATCACAGATAGTATAATCCCTCTGTAATGAATATAACACCAGTTTACACTTTGCAACACAGTTCTGCATTAACAGTTTAGTAACTATCAGTGCATCATGACATAGGTAACACCAGCTGTTATAACATTCTTATCCACATTTGTTGAGTCCAGTCCAGTAGACATACTCAAACCAAACACATTTTCATTTTCCAGCTAACACAGATATTTACCCCAGACTTTCCTAAGGAAAAAAGCAAAATATTTAGTGAAGCGTGCCTTAGTAATCTCAGAATCACCTGGCAGCTTTGCACAGCTGGCAAAACTTGGATAGTAATGATTTTAAAAAATATACCTGTCAGGTAAATTTCTCTGTGACACAAGGTGCAACTGAGGTGAATCAACAGAAAGATTGCTAATGAAGCATTGTTCAAAAACTGTTTATTGAACATTTTGCCATAATTCACATTATTTACTTCTTCACTTTAAGGTATATATATACATTAGTACTAAGCACTCTCCCAATATGTTTGTAGGTTTGGTGCCCAATTGGTAGCACACAAGCACCGTTTATCTACCTAAGCAAAACAAGTGAAAATTTTAGTTTAGGCTGTAATAAGTAGCTGAAACATGCTTAGCAATGGTGTGCTGTTTTCAGCACTCTGGACAGTATTGAAAGGAGAAATTTCACCTGTCATAGGGCTATCTCTGAGGCACATTGTGTAAGGAGAGTGACTTTAAATAAATCTACCAACAAATTAATTTTAAAAAGAATGTAACACGCACACTTCTCACAACTTTTTGAAAATGACTGCGACAGTAAACAAAACTGATAATGTTAGACATGTTTCTTACTAGCAGTGTATCAGTAAGTCTTGAAAATGTGCTGTTTAGCATATATGAATAATATTTCATAGGATCATAGGAGGTTACTAGATTACTGGCCCTGAGGCCCTTATAAGCCTAGCCAAGAGTTTAGCCCATGTTTATACAAGTCAGCATCTGATGCCTCTGTCCAGCAGGGACGCTGGTGGAATCCCAGGGGGTGTATATTCTGTTTCCCATCCAGTTATCCAGGTTGCGCTTATAAAGGGGTAGAGGTACTCTGCTTGATGTGGAGACGGAGACTATTCCACAGATGAGGAAGTCTCTGGGACACAAATCTGTCCCCCAAACAAGTCCTGTTGATGTCACAGACCAGATTGAGGCTGCACGTGTGGGTTACTCGAGTGGAGCTTGACTTGCAGATATGCAGCTGTCCCATCAAAGTGGGGTCCGTCATCACCTTGCATGCCACACAGAGGTTACCTCTGAGAAGTCTGTATGAAACTGAGTAGAGGGATATAAATTTATGAAACTGAGTAGAGGGATATAAATTTTAATCTATCTGTGTATGGTAGATGCTTGAGGCCCTTGATTCTCCTGGTGAGGAACCTCTGTGGTCTCTCCAGCTGCTGTTTGTGCTTTGTGAGGTACATGCAGAAAGGGGCATTGTACTCAGTAATGGGCCTTATAAGGGAAGAATACAGGGATGTTATGACCTCCTTGTCCCTGGATGAGATACCCTTACTTATGAGGTGGGCCATGTAGAAAGCTTTCTGTACAATGGAAGTAACATGATGGTCAAAAGTCAGGTTGCTATCAAACTTGGTGCCCAAATCCCTCATGACTGATTGTGTGCTTAGGACATTGTTATTAATGTGATAATTTGTGGGGACATCACTCTCCTAAAAGGGGATGATGATGCATTTTTTGGTATTCAGCTTGAGGCCATGTTTCTGGCACCAGTCATTTGTCTGAGTGAGAGCCTCTTGGAGGATGTCCTTATCACTAGGGGAATTGATGACAGCACCCAGCTTGTAGTCAACTGTAAACTTGGTCAGCCATAGCCCACTGGTTTTGGCCAGCACCTCAGAAGAGTATATCCCAAATAACAGATGCCCTGAGACTGAACCCTGGAGTACGCCACTCAGTATGGGTCTACTGCTTGAGGTGGCCTCTCCTACATTGACTAGGTGGGTTCTATCAGTGAGCCAGAATTATACCCATCTGGTAACATACAGATTGATGCCTAGTTGAGAGAGTTTATCAATTATGCTTGAATGGGGAATAGTGTTGAAAGCTTTGGCCAGGTCAACGTAGGCTGTGTGCACCATCTTCCCCTCGTCCATGGCTTTGGTGACTATCTCAAAGCAGTCAACCAAATTTAACAGATATGACCTCCCCTTGGTGAAGTCAAACTGTGTGGGATCAAGTGTTTGGAGGTTGACAATGTCCTTGTTAATGAGGTCTATGATAATCCATTCCATGGCCTTGCAGATCAGGCTAGTTAGGCTGATTGGTCTATAATTTCCCAGATTGGTAGATGCTCCACCTTTGTGCAAAGGGATGACAGTGGCTGTCTTCCATGCAGCGGGGATGAAGCTGGTACTTAGGTTTTGGCTGAATAGGGTGCCTAATGGTGTTGCAAATTCTTGCCTAAGTTCACATAGGATGCAGCCTAGGTTGTTATTGGGTCTCCTGGAGGCTGTATTTTTTGCCTTTGAGAGAGCAGCGATGACCTGTTCCCTAGATATAAGGGGAAGGGAGCAGGAACTGAGGATGTCCTCATTTACTGATGGGGGACAGAGGAGTGAAGTTTTCACTGAATCTGTCAACCAGCAGTATTTCAGATATATACACATCCTAATGTATGGCCACCTTCCTAGACATGGCAATGAAAATATTTCTTATAAAAATCACTTGCATATGTATGATGGGCAGAATACATTTGTTGTAATCATCATGACTCATCACATGCATGCATAAAAATATTTCAAGCATGGGCATTAATGCCCTTCTAGCCTGCCAATATACCAAAGCAGTTGTTCCCATAATAAGTATCCAGGCTGTTCTTAAAAATATATCTAAACTAGTGTTTGCTTTAATGTAATTTAATAGTCTATTCTGTGGATCAGCTGCTTTCTCAGATAACCATCTATTATACATCTCATTCCTATAGAATCTTTTATATAGGTTCATAGGTTCATAGGTAGATACTAGGCTATCGGGCCAAGGGCCTAAGTAAGCCTAGCCAACAAGTTTCCCTGGCTTACGCCACCCAAGAAAGTTAATTTCCTGTGCCCCTGTTGAGCAGAGCCACAGAAGTGATCCCCAGGGTGTATTTCCTATTTCCCATCTACTCATCAAGATTTTTCTTGAAGAGTGCTAATGAGGAACTTTGCTTGACATAGATGGGTAGCTTGTTCCATAGTGGGAAGTTTCTGGGACAGGAATCTATCCCTCCAGCATGTCCTGTTTATTGTGGTGATAATGTTTGGTCCCTAGAGCATGCAGCTCAGAGGGATTGGGATTTCATTAGGTGTAGCATGCCCAAAAGCTCTGGGTTTAACATAGCTTTATATGTTAAACAGAGATCTCCTTGGAGTAGACAATATGCCAAAGAGTAAAGCTGGAGTTTTTTGAGATGGTCAGTGTAGGCCATCTGTTTGAGGCCAGTAATCCTCTTTGTGAGGTACTTTTGTTGCCTTTCCAGCTGCTGCAGTTGTCTTGTGAGGTACATTCCAAAAGGGGCGTTGTACTCTATAATGGGTCTGAGTGCCGAGTTGAGGGGAACAATGACCTCTTTTTTCCTGAATGAGAACCCTTTTGTGATGTGGTGTGCCACATAGAAGGATTTCTGACTACTGTGGCAATGTGATTATCAAAGGAGAGACTACTGTCCACCTGGGTCCCGTGGTCTCTTATCACACATTCGGTGTTAAGTATACTGCCGTTTATGTGGTAGTTCATGGGTACAGAGTTTTTACCAAAGGGAGTGACAATGCACTTTTTGGCATTGAGCTTGAGGCCATGCCTCTGACACCAGGCATCTGTCTCAGTGAGGCCCTTCTGTAGAATGTCCACATCGTTTGGGGACTCGACTATGGCTCTTAGTTTGCAGTCATCTGTGAACTTCATTAGCCAGAGGCCTTCTGTGTTAGCCTGTACTTCAGAGAAGATACTAAACAGGAGAGGTCCCAGGACTGAACCCTGTGATACTCCACTTGTCACTGGTTTGAAGTCAGATTTGGAGTCTGCAACTTTTACAGTGTGGGTTCTGTCAGTGAGCCAGTTGGAAACCCATCTTGTGACATAGGGATTTATACCTAGTTTAGTGAGTTTAGCTATAATTCCAGAATGGGGGATGGTGTTGAAAGCCTTGGTGAGGTCAAGATAGGCTGTGTGAACCGCCTTACCCACATCTACAGCTTTGGTGACTGACTCAATGATGTCGATCAGGTTCAGAAGGCATGATCTGCCTTTCACAATCCCGAACTGGGTGGGGTCCAGAGTTTGGAGGTTACCAATGTCTTTGTTTATGAGTTCCATGATGATACATTCCATGGCCTTGCAGACCAGGCTCATCAGGCTAATAGGAAATAGTTCCCAAGATCAGTGGTAGCTCCCCCTTTGTGGAGTGGGATAACTGTTGCTGTGTGCCATTCAGTGGGCACAAAGCATGACGTGAGACTACGATTGAACATGGTGCTTAGGTGGGGAGCCAGTTTGTTCTGAAGTTCATGTAAAATACAGCCTGGGATGTTGTCCGGTCCCATGGATGCTGTGTTTTTGGTTTTAGAGCGTACAGCTTTTACCTGCATAGATGTGATTACAGGGACTCTGCCTTATTCCTGTATAGATATGGGCCCTTTAGGGGGTGAGAGGGGGGTAAAGTTAGCACTGAACCTATCTGCCAGGATGTTGGCAATATCAGTTGGTTCTGTAATTTTCGTGTTGTTGTGCTGTAACTCAGAGCAGATCTGGGTGTTGCCATCGAGATGCTTGACATAGGTATAGAATGCTTTGTGGTTGCCCTTAGAATCAGTGGTGATTTTGCTTTCATAGCTAGCTTTGGAGGATCTTATAAGGGATCTTAGCTTCTTACTAAAGCTGGCCGGGGAGCACCCCCACTCATGGGATTTTACTCTCTTTTGCAACAGGTTTTTCATTCTGTTGTAGAGTTTGCTTATGGCAGGGGACCACCAGATTGGCTTTCTTTTTTTTGGAGGATAGCATCTTGGTTCTGGTTGGAAGGTTGGGATAGTATGATCCATGCACTCGTGTAAGTGCTTCTAGAGTGCATTTGTGTAGGATTCAGCAGTCGTAACTGTATTGTCCATCTGCATGGGTGTCATGAAGTTCGCCACTTCTGTCTTAAGAAGCATGAAGTTGGCTTTGGAGAAATTTTTTTACCGTGGTTTCCTTAATGGTGGGTGGGGGTGGGATGTGGATATCTAGGGTGATTAGCTTATGGTCAGATCTGACAATGAGGAGTTAATTTTAGGTGTGGAACACTGGTCACTCATGTTGGTAATGACTAGGTCTAGGATATTGTTGCCCCTGGTGGGGATGTAGATAAGTTGATCCAGGGCACTGGAATTTATGAATTCCAGAAAGCATTGAGCGAAGGAGTTGGTACATGAGTAGTTTTCCCAGTTAATGGTGGGCTAGTTGAAATTGCCCATTATTAGGGTGTTTGGTTGAACCCTAATATTTTCGAGTATATCAAGAAAAGAGAGTGGGAATCCTGGGGCATGGTGGGAAATCTGTAGCAAGCTTTAATTTGGATTGCAGTTTTGCCCAGAGTTAGTTGCACTTGGATAACCTCGGATGCATTATGCTGCACAACTAGCCTGAAGGTGTGGATATCCTTAATGAATATGGACACACCTCTGCCTTTGGTGTTCTGGTCCAGGTTAGATGGCCGAAAAGTGTGGTATGAGTTATAGCCTGGTAATGCAGGGGTTCTCTCTAGGGCCTTGAACCAGGTCTCAGTCACTGTATAGATATCGATGTTCTCCATTTTAAGGAGTGCCTTGAGTGAGTGCATTTTGAGATTTAGACTTTTAACATTGAGTAACATTACCCTCAGTTTTTGCTTGCCTGTTCCTGTTACTGTGGTGAATTTGTCATTTGAACCTTGCCTAAAACAGCACTATAGGGGCAGCAAGAGCCTTAGCCAGTATCCGGAATCCGAGGGGCGACAGGTACAGGCCATCTCTGGCAAAGCATCGTGGTCTGTCAACCATGTTGCCCCAAGCAGACAGATACTGAATCCCCTTAGAATGACACCAGAAGCTTAATCATTTTGTCCTTATACTGCGGTATCATTCTGGGCAATGGCAGGATGCTACTCAGGGCTTGGGTCATACCTGCCTGCGCTACAAGATCGGAGAGCTCTTCCATGTCTCTTCTCATGTAGTCCAGGGAGGTACATCTCAGGTTATTCACACCAACAGGGACAATGACAGAGTCATATTTGTACTTGCTGTGGAGTGACCTGAGTGCGTGGGTTATGTGGTGGATCCTGGCACCTGGCATGCAGCTGACAGTAACCTTCTCCTTGTTTAGCCTGCTGAGCAGGACATCAGTGTGCCTGACTACAGAGTTCCCTATGACTAGTGTGTTGGGTACATTGTTTTGCCTTATGGGCTGTGGTTTATTGGCACACTGAGTCTGTGGACTATGTGTCATTTGGGTTGTGTTGGGGGTGGAGGTTGCTTGCGTTTCTGCTTTGGAGGTCTCTGTTGCTTGAGCATATTATTATTGAGAGTCTCTGTGAATGTTTTTATGTTTCTAGGTGTGGATTTTGGTGGTGTAGGTTTAGTGGGACTATGTGATGAGTGTGGTGTGGTGCAAGTGTTTACTTTCTCCTCTTGAGTGTCCAATTCAGTCTTGGTTGGACAGAGCTTTACCTTCAGTTTGGCTAGATAAATGCATCTCTCTCAGGTTATTGTGTTGGGTGGCAGAATGAGAGGGTTGTCTGCGTACATAAGGCAATTGCTACATTGCCCCAAGATGCCCAGATTCATCAGATAAACAGTTGAGAACACTGGGAGCTGAACATTAGATATGCCTGAATAAAAAAATACTTTCCTCTAGACAAGTGAGGAAAGTGAGTATAAGAGCTGTTTTCTCTAAGCAATTGAGGAAATAAGTACAAAAACTGTTTTCCTCTAGGTAGGTTGAATGCTGTAGTAATTTGTAGTTTATTTAGTGCTAACAAGAAGTTCTGAACAAGTGCTGAGCATGAATAAGGAAATTCAAGTGCTAAAACTAAGAATCTGTACCTGGATCTTGTGGTAGATAGGCTACCTAGTGCTTACCACTCCCACTGATGAGCTAGAATGCTTCCCTCCAACACAGAAAGGCTTGGGGGGCTCAGAAGCTTACAAACAGTCCTGGTTACAGCAAATCTTTATCTGGACTAGACTAGTTACAGGAAAGGCAGGAAACAAGCTTAGAATTTTTTTTGTAAAGTGGAAAGGGAGAAAGGAGAAACAGAAGATAATTCAAAATTAAGGACCTAAGTGGCTTGCCCTTCACAAATGTTCTCTCTGTATTAGGTAGAATGAGCTAGTGACACTAGACTGGAATAGAGCGAGGATAGAGCTGGACAGATGGGACTGGTAGGAGTGTCTGAAGTCAAAATATGATCTCACTGTACTCAGTTGAGTGAGTATATGAGATAGACTTAGGAGGATTGTTCAAACACAAATGCACAGGATGGGCGGGCAATTCCAAACCCACCAAGATTAATACCAGAACACGAACAGGGAGGGAGGGTAGGAAACTAACTGCAGAGAGAGAGAGAGACCACAGTATTCTATGAAACAATTAAATTGAAAAATAAATAAATACAGAGAGACACAGACCACAATATTCAATGAAACAATTAAATAGACAGAAAAATAAAATGCAGTACGATCTTTAACACTGCAAGTTTGCACTTAACTCAGCTAGTAATGCAGTTGATTGTAGGTATGTAGAAGAAGCCAAACAATTCAGATATTAAGCAGTAATAAATTCAAAGATATGTGACTAACACTTATAAATACAGAGAAACCCTCTGGGCTAAGAGTTTAACATTAAATATCAGTGAAGTGAAACACAATAGAGAGAGAGAGAGAGAGAGACCACACTATTCTATGAAACAATTAAATAGAAAAATAATAACTACAGAGATACACAGACCACAATATTCAATGAAACAAATAAATAGAAAAATAAAATGCAGTACAACCTTTAACACTACAAGTTTGTACTTAACTCAGTTAGTGATGCAGTTGATTGTAGGTAAGTAGCAGAAGCCAAACAATACAGATATTGAGCAGTCTACTACTTTTTGATAACCTCAAACATTCCCAGAGATAGTTGTCTTTGAATGTCCATTACATCTGAATGAGGTCCCCTCTTATATATTTACATGAGATAATGTACAAGTTCAGATATTTTAATCTTTTATACTAACTTAAATTTTGACATCCTTGGATGCCCTTGATATATTTTTGCTGTACTCTTTCCAGTTCGTTCATGCTTGTTTTTATAAGTATTCCATGTTGTTATTCTAAAATCAAGTTTGGTTTAATGTAAATAACAAACAATGACTTAATAATTTCTGATTTTCCTAGGCTTTAGAGATTTTTTTAGACAACCTATAGTTCTATGCCTATCATTAACCAATTGATTGATATGATTAGAACAATTCATTGCTGGATCTCCCCATATATCTAGATCCTTAAATTAATCTACAGTTTCAATCATTGTGTGCTGTATTAAATATTTTCCTTTCAATTTACATCTCCCAACTCTCATATGCTTAGTTTTTGATGTATTTATCAGCATATTATTATCCTGCACCAAATGGTCAATTTAGTCAAGCTCTTTTGCAGACATCTGCTATCTGTAACACATGAAATCAATTTGCCCAGTTTCAAGTCATCTGCATACAGACTGTAGAATACCTCAGATGAAAAAGAGAGGCCTGAAAGATACAATCTAAACAAGTATGGGCTTAGGATAGAGCCCTGTGGGACACCCTGATTGCAACCAAGAATTTCACCTGTCCAATTGATGGTACTTCCCATACCCTATTTGTAATCAATACCAAGTTGTTCTAATTTGTTGATCAGTGTTTTGTGTATGACCCTGTCACATGCTGAAGTTGAAGCTATATAAATTACATCACAGTACAATTTTTCATTTATAGGTGTTATTATATTGTTATATAACATCATGTTACAGGTGCTAATAGATCTAGTTTCAACATATGCACGCTGCTATATGGTTTCAAGTCCCAACCTTTCCAATTCTGACAATAAGTATCCAATATTACCTTCTTCGTTATTTTTCCACAACTTGAAAGTAGACTTAAGGGTCTGTATGACTCTGAGTTTGTCCTATTCCACATTCTCTTAAAGATAGTTTTAGTAAACACGTCTCCAATCCTAAGGAATCTCCGCATATTTATGCAGCCTAGTAAATAACAGATATAATGGTACTGCAAGCTGTTGTTGAAGTGTTCTAAGGTCATTATTACTAATTCCATCTCTTCCCTGTGCTTTGTTTGAATTCAGTTTGCATAATTCTTTTTGGTTTCAGTATCTGAGGTTACCTGGCTGTCACTAGGATGACTTATCACTCCCTTTGTGGTGCCAAACTGTTTTGCATAAGGTTTTGTAAATATATCTGTAATCTGTTGTGTCTGAGACTAAATTGTAAAATCTACATGCAATTTATCTGTTTGTAATTCTTTACTCCTTCCACTTCTTATGTACTTACAAAGTGGTTATATATTATGTTCAATATCTTTATACATTTTTTCTTCAAAATTTTCTTCATCTAGCTTGTTTATTTCAGCTTTGAAAGTTGTAATTTGATAGTTTGACCTCTTTTTCATTTTTTATATTTTTTATCTCTCACCTTAATCAGGTATCTTGTTCTTATGGAAATATACCCCCCACTCCCCGAGATTGTATGTCTAGATCTTGATATTAATCTTTTTTTTTTTTTTTTGCACTCAATTTCTCTTTCAAATGTTTCCACATTCTGTCTGCAGGTTTTCAACTGAATGCATCACTCCTCTTAGTTCATCATAGTGAATATTTTGCTTCCATATAATCTGTAATTAGTTACTGGCTTAGATTTCAGTTTGGCAGAATTATCTAACAACAAATTAGCCTTTATAAGTCCATGTTTACTGCATATCAATGGTTGTAAAACTTGATATGAAATGACAGTACTTTCTTTAGAAACACAATATCTAGTATGTTTCGTTACCTTTTTTTTTTGCAGTCTGAAGCAATTGTTGTTCTTGAACAGACGTTATAAATAATTTCCTTACTAATGTTGTTGAATCAATATTATTCCAGGTTGTTTCTGATAAATTTAAGTCCACAGCCATTATTATTATTATTCCCTCCTGTGTTTCATGCAAAAAAAAAAAATGTATAAATTCCTCTAGGTCATCATTACTTGACTTTGGTGGTCTGTACACTCCAACAGTTGTTATATGTTCCAGGGTTGTCTTTATTATCACAGTTATACAATCTATAGTATTGGTGTTATCACTGACCAATCCCTATCATAATACCTCCACTTGTTTTTTTTGTTAGAATGTCTGTTACATTTTTATACCCTGATGGAACTTGTTTCCAGTCATTGTTCTTTAACCATGTTTGACAAACAATAACAACATTAATCTTGTGGTAATGTAGCACATTTTCAAAAAAAAAAAACTTCATTATTACTGTTCCTAGGATTAACAATCATCAGAGATGCATAAAATGATGATATCTGTGAAATGTTAAATTTTCGACCAGACAAAAATCCTGCCTTGTGTTTGTCAAATATTGCAAAATATCTGCTGCAAAAATTGTCTTCCCTGTTCCTGACAAGTGCACACCATGCTGTCTGAAAACATGTGTGCCCAAAATTAGGCTTGGATGATCTATACATTTCGATTTTTTAAAATGGAACATATTTTCATGTAGGTATTTACCCCAAAAAATCTTTTCATTAGTGCTGACCTGACTATTCCTTTCTACATGTGATTTGTGAAAAATATGTCCTGACACCTGTACAAGCAATGCTATCTAAGATGGCTATACGTTACCTACTAATAGTCAGAGAGTTCTTGCGGATGAGATAATTTTTACTGACATGATTAAAAGCAGATGTGCACTTCCTTACATTAAGGCCTTCTAAGGCTTGTCTCGCATCCTCTGTTTTTGCTCCTGGCAAGCATAACACTATTCAGTGTTCATTATCTTATTATCTTCTGTATAAATTCAGAATCAGTTTCTCTAATAACTGAATCTCCAATTGCAAGAATATCTTCTTGACTAGATGTGAAGAATGTTCAACTTCTAATTCAGTAATATCTGCTCTATCAATTCTTATAAAGGAATGATCTTCATCACAATTAGTCTTATTAATTCTACTGTTTTCATTGCATATTACACTTGCAAGCATACAGTTCTCATCCAGCTGGCTTTGTACATACACAGCTTGAGCCATGTTGTCAATGTCTGTCTTTCTCATCTTTTTTCTTACAGCATCCTTTCTCAATCCTCCCACATTCAGTTTTGATTTCTTCCTTTTCATTTGCCCCATGCCTCTTTTTTCTACCTTCTCTTTTGAAAAAAGCTGCCTTTTTCTGTAGACTGAAGGTGTTCACATATCCCAACTAAGTGTTTAGGACCCTTATATCTTTTGAATCATGCATGTAACATACAACAACCTGTCTTGATCATCACATTCAGCTACATTAATGTGAACCATAATTACTTGCAGTAAGAATGACTTTTACACAGGAATGCAGTTCAAGACAGGAGTATAACCACACACATATAGTATAGTTCCATTCATTCAGATATCAATAAATGTCAGATTTACATGGTGTACACTTAACTCTCCGGTGGCAATGTCAGCTAATACATTAAGTTGCAATTTTCTGTCTCCTGTATCCCATGGGCTTTATTCCCAGCTGTTACAAAAGACATGCCAATAGGCAGTCCTTTGTTGAACATTGGAAACTGTGACAATAAGTGGAGCATTACACATGACACAGCTCATCGCCATGTTTTACACCTTTACATCTGTCTTTTTTAAGTAGATTCAATGTGTCTGCCAAGGGGGCCATCCACTTACAATCATGCAATTGCAGTTGACACGGTTGTGCATATTTGCACTATACACGGTAACAAGTGAGATCTTAATTAGGTACCAATTCAGACATATTTTGTAATCTTGATGTTTGCAGGCGTGGCTGGCAATGGAGAGAATGTTGCTAAATTTAGAGCACAAAGATGGGATATTAAAAGGTCCATATTTGTGACACTCCTTGTGGAGCACTACAGCTTTTGGCTTCTGCAGAGGGATTATATCAGGTCTCAGTATAAGGCTGAGGCTTGCAATGGCTTAGCCAAGGCTGTCTCACTGCAACCTGCATTCTACCCAAATGTGAACAATGCTGTCACCACTGCAGTGACCTTAAAAAGCACAAGCAGGACCTGCTAAGCTGATGGGAGGCTGAATTTAGGACTGCGAATACCCCACCCCCCGGCTGTGTAAGTATAGTGACACATAACCTGTCTATGGCAATAAGTATCTACCAGCCAGTACAGTTACTGTTTATGCTTCCATATACGTTTCTCTTCTTTTTCTTCTCTACAGCTGCAGATGAGATTTCTGCAAAGAGTGGAAGAGTGAGGCACACCAGGAGAGAATAACACACCTCAGAGTGGCATGGGGTACTTATGAATCTTGTAAAGCCTAAAGCCATAATATTTTTTCATTTACTCAAACAGTAGCATCTGGAGCAGGCATGGGTCATCACAAGCAATCATGCCTTCCCAAATAAGTATTGCTGCTTGCATTAGGCAATGACAGTATCAACATTACTGCGTATGGTTTTATTAGCCAGAAGCAGCATTTTTGTATAAGTTCTTAATTATTTCTAAGATCTTAACAACAGTCAGTCAGGACAAATAACATTGTGGTAATTACAAGTATTAAGTTAGAATGCATAAGTCCAATCTGTCATAGTGAAAGAATGGCAGCTGTTCATTATATCATATCAGTGATAATTGTCTATCTAATAACACATAAATACCTTTCCATCATATATGGATCTTTCAAAAATGTGCAATAGTAAATTGTCATACTTGTTTATTTATTGTCAAGTAGAAATTTGTTTAACTTATACAGTACTGTTACATTGCAGGGATTTAATTACCTTTTTTGCCTCTACCCAACCTTGCCCCTCTCTCTCTCTCTTTTTGTGGGAGTGTAATTCGCTAGAAATCTGCTGTTTGCATAACTTGCTGATGAAAATTAATCATCAGCACAGACCACTGTGGCTTTGCCTGCCATACCTCCACAAATGGCAGCAGAGACACCCATCACTTCAAGTTCACAACCTGTCAGTGTTGCCTCCACAACTCCTGCCCTACCTACTCCACATATGTCAGATAGTTCTGCACCGGCTGCTGGTGCAGTGGTACCCTCCAGAAGCAGTACTAGTGGATGTGGTGATTTTGACACCTGGCAGGTCACCTGGTGGAGGATATTTGGTGACAGACCTTGGTACACTTATTGGCAGGGTTGAAAGGGTCCTGAGTCACATTGCAAAGATGCTGCCATGTCTGACATTGACCCAGGGAGCTGCTGCAAGAGACAAAGATGACAGTTCTGAGCGTGAGGACTACATTCTCACTATTCTCCAGCTGGACTTAGGTGTACCTCCGATGTTTCTATACCCAATGAAGGTGTCCCCCAACCTTTTGGCTCCATCACCATCCCTGTTTGTCTTGTATGTCCTGTATGTCTGCAGATGCTTCTTAACCTAAACTACCTACCTGACCCTATCACTTCTACCACCTTTCCCAACATCCATCTCTTTTCCATATGTATCCAAAGGAAAACACACTGAGGGGTACAGAAACCCCATCCCTTCTTAAAGTACAACACAGTATCAGCAATCTATCCACATGGTGTGGGAGTAGAAACCACAGCCTTCTGCACCAAAAGAAATATATTACTGCTTCTGCCAGTAACATGGTTTTTGAATTCTATAGTACAGACA
>NC_056733.1:1541231579-1541304079 GCF_019279795.1 Protopterus annectens
TCTTTATGATATCTATGTATATATGAGCAAGATATATTTCCTTTTTTCTGTGCTTGAATAGGACTTTGCTTGCAATGTATTTCCTTTGGTTTTGAAAATCTGGGTTTATCTCTTGGCCTTCCTGGACCTCTTGCTTGGTAAATGCAGGACCATATCATACTGAATGCAGGCTGACTATCTCAATATGGTATATCCATGTAACAAGATTCATAAACCATTTACCAGTGCCATGTATGAACTTATAAACATTGTATGTACTCATAGGTTCATAGGATCATAAGTGTATACTTTGTTAAAGACTACTGGGGCCTTTATAAGACTAGCCATGAATCCCAAATGTATCCCACAAGCTATTATGCCATAGAGGTTATTTTAAAGGGTGCATGTTAGTTAGGGCATGGCTTAATGGCTGCCTCTGTCCATCAGAGACGTAGGTGTCAGACCAGAGATGATTTTCTGGTTTCTCATCCACTGGTCCAAGTTGAGCTTGAATAGGGTTAGGAAAGGACTCTGCTTCATGTAGATGGCAAGCCTGTTCCAGAGAATGGGGATTCTCTGAGAAACATACCTGCCCCTTCAACATGTCCTATTTAAGTCACAAGCAAAGTTTATATCATTAGAACTAGTAGTTCTGGTGCTGTTCATTTTGCAGATATGCAAAAGGTCCATCAGAGCAGGATTCAAGGATGCCTTGTACAGCAGGCATAAATTGCCTCTTAGTAGTCTGTAGGAAACAGGGTGATGATGGAGAACACTGGATTAAAATATTGCCTTTGAGTGATGGTTGAACTGTGGAAGCAGAAGCATAGTTGTACACATGCACAATGCTGTCATAACATTTTAAATGATGATTGCAAAGACACTGTTTCAGTCCAGTGTTCTCCATTATTGTTGTTTGCAGAATATCCCTCTTCTGCCTCATACTGACTGCAACCAAAGTAATAATTAAAAAAATCCCATTTCCCCCATGGTCTTGTCTCTCAACTGCCCTGATCTTGCTTCACGTAGTTGCCCTTCTGGTAAATCACTGTGGATTACAATCAGATTACAAGCACATACTGAGGATTACAGTCACTCATTAATGCCAAACATAGCTCTCAATCTCTGGATGAAGTCAAAATTAATGAGAGGGAGTGGAGTTTAAAGCTCCAAAAACAAGGACAGATTTTAAATATTGCTCTTATCAACTTAGAAAGATGCTAGAATAATAGGTTTTACATTTGTTTGTGTTTTCTATAGGATAGAAAGTCTGTGATTTAAATGTGTGCTGTTATTTTGTGACTTCAAGCAATCCTCAATGATTTGCCAGAAAACCAAGAATTTTATGAAGAACAATCCAAAAATATAAGGCAAAAATCTATACATTCTAGGAAATTCTGGACAGTTAAGATGTATGATGTCAGACATTAGCGTTTCATACATATGCGATAATGGAGAACACTGGACTGGTTGAAATTCCTAGACTCAAGTTATGCTCAGTCCACTGTTTTCCTTTATCACTGGAACCAGACTATACAGATAGGGCTTTGAGGTGATCTGCACAGCACATCATGTTTAAGCCCTGCATTCTTTATGTGAGAAACCTCTGTGGAAGTTACAGGTGCTGCATGTGCTTGATCAGATACATATCAAAGGGGGCATTATAATGAATGATGGGTCTGATGAGAGCTGAGTAAAGTGGCTAGATGATGGCCCTGAACCTAGATGTCATACCCTTAGTTATAAGTTGAATGACATAGAATGATTTTCTTACTATCTTAGACACATGTTGGTCGAATGCCAATTTACTATCTCCATGAGTCCACAAATCCCTGATTATTCTGTCTAATTTTAGGGGTGTTTTATCAATATGGTAGTTTCCCTAGGTGGGTGACTTCCCAAAAGGTACCATTATGCATTTTTTAGCAATGAGGTTTTAGCTGTGGCTTTAGCACCACTCATTTATCTGTGTTACACTTTCCTGTAAGATGTTAGCACCTTGGGGCTTTCTATGACTGCTCCTAACATGTAATCATCTGGAAAGTTGGTAAGCCAGAGGACCTTGACATTGACCTTGAATGCTAAAGAGGAGTGGACTTAGCACAAAGTCTTGGGGGACACCACTGGTGACTGGCTTCTTTGTGGAGGTAATGTCTCCATTCCTAAATTCCTGGGTCCTGTCTGTAGATAGCTGGTTATTCAGTGAGTTACACAGGAGTTTATTCCTAATTCCTTGAGTTTGTTTACAATATGTCAGTGGGGTATTATGTCAAATGCCTTAGCTAGGTAAAGGTAAGCAGTATGCACTGTTGTGCCCTCATCCATTGCTTTGCTGACCTACTCAAAGATGTCCACCATGTTTAGTAGGCATGACCTGTCATTGACAAAAACAAACTGGGTTGGGTCCAGGGTCAGAAGGTCTCTGGTGTCATTGTTAATCATTTCCATGATAATTCTTTACATGGATTTGCATATTAGACTAGTCAGACTAATGGGTCTGTAGTTCCCAGGATCCATTCATGGCTCGTGGAGGAGGCTGGGGATGAGATTGTGAAAAAGTTGGAAATGAACATGTCAGCCAGAAGATTTTCACTATCTCCCAGTTCCTTGAACCTGGATCCATTTGCCAACAGTTTAGCACACTGTTGTGTACTGCCTTTAAGGTTTCAGACATAGAGAAAAAAGACCTTATGGTTGACATTGGCCTTGGATACTATCTTTACCTGAAAATTTGCTTTGTTGGACTTAATTAGTCCTCTTAGTTGTCTATTCAGCTTGATGAAAGAATTTTTATATTTTTCTGGTGCTGCATTTACTTATTTTAGCTTTTTTTGTTTTTTTGCACAACCTATTTTGTATTGGATTCCACCACGGTAGTTTGTTTTTTGAGTTAGCTTTGGACAAAATGGTACAGGGTGTTTGTGTTTTCAAAATCTAGGAATCTCTGCACCTGTAAATTCGGGGTCATGTAGAACTCCTGATTTACAGAAGGATAAGTAAAGTCCCCCATGAGTATGGTATGTGAATGTTGAGTGTCTCCAATAGGTCTATGTATGTGCTATGGGATCCATGAGGCATAAAGTGTGAGTTGTAGCATGCTAGGATATAGTATGGGACATTTTATATGGTAATCTGGATGTGTAGGAACTCCAGTGCATCATCCTCTTATCCATCCAAAAGGAATTCTTGCTATTGATTTTGATCAAGGCATCCCCACCTTTATTCAATATGTATGCAGTTGCTGGTCTAAATGTATGGAAGTCACTGCAGCATTGTACTGTTGGAGTACTATCTCTAGCTTTAAACCATGTCTCGGTAATTGCACAGATGTCTGCATTCTCCAAGGTGAGGAGAGCTTGGAGGGACTGGCGCTTCTTGTTTAGACTCCTGGCATCAAGCAGTCATGCCTTTAGAATTTATTTGGTAGATGTTGTTATGCTGGAAAATTTGTCAATTTCACATTGCCTAAAAAAGTTCTATGGGGGAGGACAATGTTTTAGCCAGTTTTCAAAAGCCTACAGGGGAGAAGCGCAGACCATCCTTAGAAAAGTAAAATGGTTTGCTAACCATGTCCTTCCATGCTGACAAATATTGCATCCCCCTAGAATGACACCAAGAACTAACCTAATGCATATGCAATTAATACATGTACAGAGGTAACAGAGCAGAAATTGTATGCATTAAAAAAATAATTTAGTGATGATAATACAACAGAGTGTTTGGGGTGTTCAGAAGAGGAAGCAAAAGATTTTGTGAGGAACTTGAGAGCTGAATTAGATTTTCCTGCTGGTAGTTTTATTTTACGTGTGCAAACTTTACATATCCTATCCATGTCCTCAGAGCCAAGCTAGCAATTGGGCTAGCATTGCTTTGAATTTCTCTGTATGTGATTCTGGTTCCTGCCTTATGCCAATAGCTTGCTCAATTATGTTCTTGCTCCAAATAATCCTAAACTGCATAAAATAGATTTTGAAAATGTATGCATGCATAGAAGGATGGTTGGATGATAGATAGATGGAGAGAAGAATTGGCGGATGGATGTGTGATGATAGGGGGTACTGCCAGCCATGCCAGGAGAAGTGGGGCGGTGGATGTGTAACATATGCCAGCAGAGCTAGCTGGAATATAATAAAGAATTATATGTCATTTGTGTATCAACCTGATTTGTACAGATGCTTGTGTTTAAAAATGTATTTGCAAAGTTGACTGTGTTAAACTGTATCAACATTGTGTCTTACTGGAAAGAAAAGAAATGTAAATGTATTACTTTAACTGACTTAAATGGATATGTTTTGACAGAGGATACTGGAAGAGAAGAGGTTTATCTCAAACTACAAAAATAGTAAGAGAATTAAACTACTGGGCCTAGGCCATAAAGATGCTATCTAACAGTTTTGAATGAAGCCAAAGATGCAATGACTGTAAGAAGTATGGTTTATTAGCTCCTGTACGAATAAGGGAAATGTTTTATGATTTTATAACTTCCAGCAGTTGCACCCAATCTGACAATGCTCTTGTCTCTGCATTATTGAGATGTAGATGCCAAAATCCTGGCAGCTTCTAGTGATGGGGTAATGCGGGAAGAAGAGTCAGATGACCAGATGTGTGTGATGTCATTCTGTAAACCAGAAATAATATTTAGATATTAGCAGGAGATTGCTCTTAGTATTCTGTATTCTGTCTTGGTCTGACAACAAGGACCACTCATCCACTTCATCTTGCCTTGGGCTAGTAAGTGACCAGGGAAAGTAATTCTCTAAATCAGTTAGGAAATATAGTAAGAATAGTTAAGTATTGTTTTTCTGTAACTGTGTGAATCTTTCCAGCTGTGTTATTTTTAATATTTCCTGTGATTGAAACTCTGGTGCTTACTGTAAATTGATATTTAGTATTTTCATGTTCTTTTCTTATTTATTATTAAATATATTTAAACTTCTCCTTGTGGCTGGTCCTTTTAGGAAAATATTTAAGCTTTGAGAGTATTTGCATATATTTATTTGGTAATAACTCTGGCCACTCCTCAAAGCCTTTCTGTTTGGTCAACATTACCATTTGTATTAATATGAACTTCACTAAGTATAATTAAATACCCTTGAAGGAGTCTTAGATAGCTAGCTTTGTAGAGCCTGTTGGCAGTGATAACTACCTTATAGTCTGAGCAGGAGCGGGCACAGTAGCTAAATCTGCATTAGCCTTGCCCAGGTGTGTGTATGTGTGTGTGTGTGTGTGTGTGTGTGTGTGTGTGTGTGTGTGTGTGTGTGTGTGTGTGTGTGTGTGAAAACCAAATTTCACAGTGTGTGTGGGTGTTAGCTACTTGTCACAGGGACATGAAGCACTGGTTTCACAGAGAGAGTGGTGCAGGACTTGGCCTGGGCACTCGCCTGAGGACTTAACTCTGTAGCTTTACCAGTGTGGATCCTTACTGGGACCCGGGGAGTGACAGAGAAAGAAACCCCAACAATGGGCTGAGTTTTTTTTCCATGTGTGCTCTTAAGGGAAATTGGGCTTGATGTAGATAGGTCTGCATCTGGAAATACTGAGTGTATCCATTTATATTTCAAGTGAACATCCCTCTCCATTACCACTGGTGAAGATTGAGCCCCCTAGATTATTGGTCCTTAGTGGGGGCATCACTTATTGGTGAACAGTGGTGTGGATATTGAACTTCTATAGCCTGTAAGCAGTTGTCACTAAATGTGTGCATTCTCTCAGCAGCTGCATGGTAAACATTCAGAGTTTCATATCACACCAGTTTTTATTTATTTTTGTTAGTTTAGTTTAGTCAGGGAAAGCAGGCAAAGATGTCAGCAGAGGATTATGGCAAGCTGACAAAGAAGCAGTTGGCCAAGGTGTGGAAGCCGAAAGACTGGTGTATGCCAACCTGATTAAAGAAATTATTTCAGCCTTTGTCACAGCTCAGACCAGCAAGCAGGAGGACAACCAGTTTGGTGATGGGGATTTGCAGCCCTGAGAAACAGGACAGTTCACCTTTCCCTCAGAGGACTTAAAAATATGTCTGGAGTTAAAAAGACCTGAACTGGAGGCAAAACATTTGGAATTAGAATAAGTAGAGAGACTGTGGTATTTGGAGGCCGAAGAAATTGAGAGATTGCGGTGCTTCGAGGCTGAAGAAAATGAGAAGCAGCATCAACATGAGAGGGAAATGCTGACTCTTCACCAGGGTCATGGATGTTATGGGGAAGGGAATAGCCGAACTCCAGAAGCAATAAAGGTCAGTACATTTCTTCCACAATTTACAGAGGATGATAATTTTGAAAGTTTTATTCATATATCTGAAAGAGTATGTAAACAGTATAATGTTGACCAAGGGCTCTGGGTACAGTTCCTGACCCCCTTATACCATGGTAAATATGTAACTGCTGTTTCTAAATTGTCTGATATTGATTGTTTAAACTATGAAAAAATAAAGACATGTTTACTTGAATGCTTTAAGTTAACACCTGAAGTTTATAGAAATATATTTCGTGATCATAAATGCAAGGCAGATGAAAACGTGTGTGATTATATTGCTGTGTTAATCACTTATTTCCATAGGTGGGTGAGTGTGTGTCAGGTCACCACTTTTGAGGGGCTGACAGACCTTTTGGTGAGGGAAAAAGCCCTTAACACTTTGCCTGAGGACATGTAAATCTGATTGACAGACCGAGATTGTAACTCTGCAGATGAGCCGGGGTGAAAGGAGATCTCTATTCAGCAAGTAGGACATCACTGCACAGGAAGGGGAAACCCAGTACTGCACATGGATATAAGGGAACTCATGGTGGGAAGCCTAAGCAACCCCAACAGTGTTTACCAGTAATAGGGGATGCCACTAGTTAAGGTACATAGCCAGGATCAAGGATTACATGTTTTAAATGTAATCAGTGGGTCCATGTATCAATTAGATGTCCATGGGGGCAAGGTGAGGAAGAAAAGGTGGGGGAGCCAGCAAGTGGAAATAACAATATGCCAGTGATAAGTAGTCTGGAGACAACAGGGGTACCAAACTGTCACAAGAGATTATATCCTATCTTTGTGGATGGAATACAGGACACTTTTAACAGAGACATAGCCTCTAACATAACCATTGTGAAGCCTGCAGTGGTAAAAGAGGAGCAGTACTTGCTTGTGCAGTTCACTCCAGTCAGAGCTTTAGTAAGGGCCCCATTACAAAAGCCTTTGGCCAGGGTTCACCTTGACTGGGATAGTGGAAAAGGAAGCAAGCAATTAGGTGTGTTTAAGGATATCCCTGCAGATGTTCTGATAGGAAGTGATTTTGATAATGCAGTAGTTGTGTGCATGCAGTTACTCGCAGTCAGACTTGGAGACAGGCATGTGGGTCTGGTAGCCTAAGGGAGATCCAGACAGACACCATACCTGAAGCCAGGACTAGTGGTGTGGCTATTTTAGGGATGGAGCTACCCTATAAAACTGATCCTGAAGGTGAGCCATGGGTGCTGGTAGGTTCTGATGTTCCCTTGGACAGAGTGACTGTAAAGGGCACAGGTGAGTGGCAATACCTAGGCTGACAGTGAGGCACTGCTGTCAGAGGATACCAGACTAACTGCAGAAGGGGAGCTGGGAAGAGTCACAAAAGTAGAAATGAGACAGGCTCACCTCTTAGACCCTACACTAAGAGGCTTGAGGGAAGTAACTAGGGATGCACCTGATTCTCAAGACAAATGGAAGTCTGTACACTGGAACAAAGGTTTATTGTATAGAGATTGTACCCCTGAAGGAGGGCTAGAGGTTGAGATAATACAGCAGTTAATAGTGCCTAGAGTCTACTCTCTGGCACATCTAGCCACAGCCCATGACATTCCTTTTGCAGGTCATACGGGCATAAAGCATACCAAGAGATGCATTATGCAGAACTTTTATTGACCTATGATTGCAAGTGATACAACAGGGTATTGCAGGACCTGTGAGCTGTGCCAAAAAGTAGGCAAGGCAGGAGACAAGTTCAAAGCTCCTCTGATGCCTTTGCCTGTGATTGAGGGGCCCTTTCAGAGGGTTGCTATGGATGTTGTGGGGCCTCTGAGTACCTGAAGTTCCACAGGGAAGAAGTATATCCTGGTGTTAGTTGATTATGCTCCTAGATATGCTGAGGTGGTGGCTCTGTCCTTCATTGAGGCAGAGAAGGTGGCAAATGCTTTGTTAGAGATTTTTAGAAGGGTAGTTTTCCCAAGAGAAATACTGACTGACAGAGGTATCAATTTCATGTCATACCTGCTGGCTTGTCTGTTTAAGCACTGTGGGATGAAGCACCTAAAGACCACCTCCTACCACCCCCAGACTAATGGTTTTGTTGAGAGGTTAAACTCTACACTAAAGATCATGCTACAGGGTTTGCAAACCAGTTTAAGAGAGAGTGGGACAAATATTTGCCCCATCTGATGTGTGCATCCAGAGAGGTACCCCGTGAATCTACAGGTTTTTCATCCTTTGAGTTGCTCTGTGTATATAGGGTGAGGGTGATCTTTAAATTTGATTTGTGATGAGTGGGAGGATGAATGTGAATCCAACAAGGAGTCTGTTGTGGCATATATCCTAAACCTCAGGACAAGGTTTAGCGAGTTCATGAACTCAGCCCAGGAGAACCTGGCAGGAGCCTAACAGTAGAATAAACCATGGTATGGCAGGAATGCTCAAGCCAGAGAGTATTCTGTGGGACTACAGGTTATGGTTCTCATTCTTGTCAGACACAGAAAGCTGCAGGCAGCTTGGGAGGGACCCTTATAAGTGTTAAGGAAGGTCAGTGATACTAACTACATGGTAGAATGGCTAGGCAGGAGGCAGGGGCACAAATTGTACCATGTTTACATGATGAAACCTTACCATGATAGGGAGGCCTTGGTACTAAGTATTTGCAGTAGGAGGCAGGAGGAGTCTGAGAGAGATCTATGGTTATAGCAAGTCAGCCAGCAAAATGCCAAGTTACTATGGTGGAGCCCTGGGTTGCAGGCATATGATATGACAGTGCAGCACCATAGTGGTATTAGCGATGCCAAGGCAGATGGTATCTCAAGACAGGGTATAGGGTAATGTATTTCCAGATAGGGTCATTCCTTTCAAGCAATGTTTCTCAAGGGGCACTTGAAAAACTAGCTTGAGTCTTCAAAGGGGGCAGAGATGTTATGATGGGAGGTACTGCCAGCCATGCCAGGAGCTGTGGTCAGTGGATGTGTAACATATGCCAGCACAGCTAGCTGGAATTTAGTAAAAAATATATGTCATTTGTGTATCAAACTGATTTGTACAGATGCTTGTATTAAAAATGTATTTGTAAAGTTTGTTGTGTTAAAAATCTAACAACAATGTTCCTTGCTGGAAAGAAAAGAAATATACATGTATTACAGTAACTGAATTAAATGAATATGTTTGACAGTGGATACTAGAAGAGAAGAGGTTAATATTAAACTTCAAAAATAGTAAGAAAATTAAACTACTCAGCCTAGGCTGTAAAGATTTTATATTACATTTTTGAATGAAGCCAGAGATGCAATGTATGTAAGAAGTATGGTTTTAGCTCCTGTAGGAAGAAAGGAAGTGTTTTTTGGTTTTGTGACTTCCAGCAGTTGCACTAGACCTGAACAATGCTCTTATGTGTGTATTATTGACATGTAGGTGCCAAAATCTGGGTCTATATTATGTGATTGAAGAATCTCTTCTTCGAACACATAATAATCAACACATATACAGTGTAGGCTGTAAACAGCAAACAGCCACATCCTTGAATTTTTTCCTCTGGAAAAAATTCAGTTGGCTGTTATCACAAATTTCCCTTTTCTTCAATGTAGAGTGATCTTGGAGTTGGTATATTTAGTTAGGGGGGTGTGGGGGCATAGCTCCCCACATTGGGGTGTGTGGGGGTGAAGCCCCCTAGTTAATTAGTGTTTTAAAGTTTGTTTGTTATTTTATGGCCATGTGAATTTTTTCCCGAGGAAAAAATTCGAGGACGTGGCCATTTGCGGTTTACAGATTTCGCTGTATACGTGTTGATTATTATGTGTTCGAAGAAGAGATTCTTCGATCACATAATATAGACCCCCAAAATCCTGGCAGCATCTAGTGATGGGAGGTAGTGCGGGAAAGAGTCAGATGACCAGATGTATGTGATGTCATTCTGGAAGCCAGAAATAATATTTAGATATTAGTAGGAGATTGCTCTCAGTATTCTGTAGTCTGTCTTGGTCTGACAACAAGGACCACTCACCCACTTCATCTTGCCTTGCACTGGTAAGTGACCAGGGAAAGCAATTCTCTAAATCAGTTAGGCAAATATAGTGAGAATAGTTAAGTATTGCTTTCCTCTAACTGTGTGAATCTTTCCAGCTGTGTTATTTTTAATATTTCTTGTGACTGAAACTCTGGTGTTTACTGTAAATAGATATTTAGAATTTCATGTTCTTTTGTTATTTATTATTAAATATATTTAAACTTCTCCTGGTGGCTGATCCTCTTAGGAAAATATTTAAGCTTTGAAAGTGTTTGCATATATTTATTTGGCAATAACTCTGGCCACTCCTGAAAGCCTTACTGTTTATCAACATTACCATTTGTATTATTATTTACTTCACTCAGTGTAATTGGGTACCCTTGCAAGAACCTTAGGTAGCTGGCTTTGTAGTGCCTCTTGGCAGTGATAACTACCTTACAGTCTGGGCAGGAGGGGGGACAGCAGGTAAATCTATGCCAGTATTTCCCAGGTGTGTGTGTGTGTGTGTGTGTGTGTGTGTGTGTGTGTGTGTGTGTGTGTGTGTGTGTGTGAAAACAAAATCTTACAGTGTGTGTGCATGTGTGTGTGTGTGTGTGTGTGTGTGTGTGTGTGTGTGTGTGTGTGTGTGTGTGTGTGTGTGTGTGTGTGTGTGTGTGCATGTGTGTGCTAGTTGGAGCAGGGCATGAAGCATTTGCTTTGCAGAGAGAGTGGTGGAGGACTTGGTTTGGGCACTCGGCTGAGGACTTAACTCTGCAACAGTACCAGTGAGGAGTGTTACTGGGGACCTGTGGACAGACAAAGAGAGAAATCCAGACCCTAGGCTGAGAGTGTTCCCTGTGTGCTCTTAACGGAAATTGGGCTTGATACAGAGTGGTCTGTATCTGTAAATACTGAGTGTATCCATTTGTATTCAATGTGTACGTCCTTCTCCATTGTCAGTGGTGAGGATTGATCCTCCTTGATTACTGGCTCAGAGTGTGGACATCGCAGGATGGATGGATGGAAGTATGGATGGATGGATGAACAGGTAGAGGGAATGGTAGATATATACCTGAATTATTAAAGGCAAATGTACAATCTAAACAGCTAATAGTGCAGTGTTGCATTATAGCACATAACCATAAGTTATGTTTCTCTAGCCTGAGCTACAAAAAATAAACCTCAAGTCCCAAGCTTCCTGATTCAAAATAAATGTCCAGGCAAAGGCATCATGAGATGTACTTTGTCTCCAACTCCCTGACCAAGTGTTAAGGATGTATTCTTCCTTTGACCTTGGCAGTAATAGCTACCTCTACGCCTCAAAATTAAGAGTGATACCAGTCATGTTTGGGAGGGGAGTGTGGTTGATCTAATTTTCTATTCCCTTTATATGTCATCCAAACAATATGCATGTATTTGAATTGTCAGTTAATCATACTTTGAGTTGACTTTTTTTCAGGCCATTCTAGAAAATTACATTCTTTCTATCCCTAAGTTACCTTTTATTAGACATACAAACATTTTCATTGGAATGCTGGGGAATAAACAGATAAGCTTGCATATAAACTCAAATGCATAAACAGACAATACTAAGCAGCTGGAATCCAGAGAAAGTAGTATACAGAAATATTATGTGTCAACATATTTGCAGCTTGGCTTACAGGCCACTGATATTTCACTACATGAAAATTTATTTCACTACTTGAATTTTTTTCCTTATGTACATGGTATTAATCTTTGTAGATTAGCATTATACAGATTTTAAAATATTAATCTACTGATATAATTTTTTTTTAATTTTTGAGACAATGTGGCTCAGATTTTTCTTCATCATTATTCACGTGTCCCAGTTATGTAGAGAAGACATTTAAGAGTACCTTATCTTTATTTTAATATACTTTCACTCTTTTCCTGTATTTCCATCAAGCATTCACTGCTTCATATTTTTATGTTCAATTTGGTCTGTTGGCACATTGTAAATGTGTAGTAGTTCACAAGAAGCCCACAGGCTTGAGGCAATGAACTACTAAGGAGATGCTGCTGTAGTACAAGGCCTGAGTCCCTCAACCTCCATTTTCCTGCTGTGTGACTCTAAGCAAGTCACTTACCTATACAGTGCTCATGGAATGAACTTGAAAAGAGTCTTTTTAGATCAGTAATCTACCTGCTTAATAAATAGAAATCAGTATTTTTAAAGAGCACCAGTTGTTTTGTGTTACCTGCTACTCTTTGTAACACAGTAAGGCTCATACTTAATCCATCATTTTTAGATACATTTCAAAGGCTTTTTAAGAAATATTTTTGGCAACATATGGAGCCACTTCTGACCTCTCAGACCTATTCCAAATTTTTCTCTGTTGCCTGAAAGGAAATAAAAAAGGCATTGTTATTATGGCATGTTACATTTATATCATTCTATGGGTTAGTTTTTTTGTAGTCTTTTCACTTTAGGTTTATGGTTTACTTTGTATGATGTTCAGAGTGTCACATCTACTTCAGCATTTTTACTAAGTTATCATGGCAGTTATTAAAACATGTAGGAAAGCCATATCCACACACACCCTGTTAAACCAACATTACTCCAAATGCAGTATAGCAGCACTTACAGTCTGTATTCAGGTCAGGCACATCCCCCTCCTGTGGTTGGCCTGTTTCCACAGTGCATTTTGTTAGAGGTAAACCCCAGTCCATCTGAGATGCAGTTTGCCATACAACAGGTCAAGCTCCTGCTCACAGTGAATGAAAGGCACAGCACCAACATGATGTTCCTAGATGTTGGTGTGTGTTTCCATGCAATTAGCTATGAGAATGTTACCACAGCTGTTCCACATGCAATCAACTAGAGGAGGGCTGCAATTCATGCAGAGACCATCAGCTGATCCTGAGCATCACTTAAAATGCACATGCTGCTGCCCAAGTAAAGCAGGTGTAAGTCTCCATATCCACCAGAGAGGGAGTAAAAGAGGCAGGCACAGTGACAGAAAAGCTAGAGAGGTGTGGGAGAGTAAAACCTACATATGTTTTTGTCACACAACTACCAGTACAGGGAATCAAACCTCCGATGACTATGTAGTGCTATTGTATCTCCATGCAGTTATTGGATGTGCCAGATGGGTTACCTGCTGGGGAGCCCCCAGAACATATATGTGATGGTGAATGACATCTGCAACAGGGATATGGTAGCTATGTGGTAGGTGTTGTACATGTGCCTGCCTGCATGAACAGGTGTCAGCATCAACACATCCACACTGTCAGAGGGACACACACACACACATTGCCACACTTGGCAGGACCAGGAATACAACTCAGCCCTAGTGGTATTGCCACAACACAGTACTGTGTAGGTATCACATGCACCACAGGGGTCATACAGAGGTTATATGTGCAAAGGGTATGTGGAGGTGTTTGACATCAGACAGCATGCTTCAATATGCCAGTTGGGGTTGTAGTGAGTGTGAATGTGGTCATACGCATCATTAACCACCACACAGACAAGGGTGCCAGTTCTGACATGCATGTGTGCAGTGCTTCATGGGTGTGTTTTGGTTGACGGTGCCAGACAGCTTACAAGGCTAGGTAATGGGTATACCTTGTCATCAGGACACATGACAATGGTCTGCATTGTGGTTCAGGGGTGTAGTGTCTGGAGATGCCCACACAGGTGGGTATTGTATTCACCATCCAGTCACTTGGGTGACTATTGCATGTGGCCAATGCTGTGCATTGCTTGCCATGTATGTTTTCCTTCGTCCATGATATGGACAGTGTCTGGGATGTGCACACCTCCCACATGCATGTACAGTGACATGTGGTACTGTACCTGGGGTGTCTGGCCCATGTTGTGTACACAGCTCATTATCATCAGATGTGAAAGTCCTGGCCTCATGTGGCGGGGAACTGTTCATGGAAAGCAGGTTGGCCCTGCACCTACATTGTTAGTATGATACCAGTATTCCCTGATGTCAGTGGCATCTGTCCATACAGGGCTTGTGTTTCAGGCATGTTATGTCCTTTGTGGGTCACATTTGATGGCACAACGGGTGTTGCAGGTGTCCAGTGGGGAACATTTGGGAGGTGCACTGTCAGCATCTACATGCCTATTGGACTGATGGATGAAGAATAGCAACCAAACCACAACGAGTACGTAAACAGAGTACTGCAGCAATCCAATAGGTAAACCAAAAGATGAACCTGGCAACACTTCCATGGTCAAATAAATAAAATGAATTTAATATGAAGCGCTTTTCATCTGCACTATGTGCCAACTTCTTCAGATACATTGTTAAAATTCTAACACATATAAATAGATTTAGGTTTATTTAACTACCCCATTAAGTGTAATAAAAGCAAACCAAATACTCCACCTTCTTAAACCGTGGAAGTGCTGCCTGGTTCATCTTTTGGTTTACCTATTGGATTGCTGCAGTACTCTGTTTACGTACTCATATTGGACTGATGGGACAGAGTGACATGCCCTCTGCAATCACACCATGGTTATCAGTGGGCAATATGCAGAGTACTACCAACATAGAGGCTGCTGCCTAGGCAACTGTGTGTATATGAGACATGGGTTAAGAGTGTACCCTGGGTAATACAAGGGTTGCTAACGTTGTTCAGCTGGCATTGATGCTACATTTAGGGGTATGGATTTGCACACCAGCCTCCTGGCTATTTCACATCTGTTATCCCTGTATGGTGGACATTGTGATATATACTTGGCCTACCATATAAGAGGTTAGCAAAACCCACTCCACATTGAGTCCAGTTGTTACACACTCACAACCACCACCATACAGGATACGAATGACAAACACAGACACCCCTCTGTCATGTCTGGGATTAGAACTCCTACGTAACTATTATATTACACTACAGCACTACGCTGTTATAGGACACGACATGGAGATTACTGGAGTTCTCCTACCCCATGGTGTATTTCACAACGAATGACATCAGCAGAATTCCAAAGTAGGGCATTTGAATAGTAGGGAGTGTGACTAGCCTAAAATGCATTGTTCCCCACACAGACATAGACACACACACAAAACATCCACAACTGTCATGTGTGGGGATAGAACCCCTACCAGAAGTCTATATCACATTACAGCATGATGCTGTTATAAGACGCACCATGAAGATTACTGGAGTGCCCCTTCTCCAAAGGTGTATTTCACAGTGAATAACATCAGCAGCATTGCCAAAGCAGGGCACTTGAATTGTAGTGACTGTGAGTAGCCTAAAATGCATTGCTTTCTACACACACACACACACACACACACACACACACACACACACACACACACACACGCGAGCACAAACATGCACACACTTGCCAAGTCTGGGATTAGAACTCCTACCTAACTATTCTATCACACTACAGCAGTACACAGTTATAGGATACACTATGGAGATTACTGGGCTACAATCTTCCCAGAGGTGTATTTCTAAGTGGATGACAGCAGCCTTGCCAAAGTACAACATTTGAATTGTAGGGAGTGTGACTACCCTAAAAAGCATTGCTCTCTACACAGACAGTGTCAGACAGACAAACAGACACACACACACACACGCACACACACGCACACACACGCACACACACACACACACACACACACACACACACACACACACACACACACACACTTGCCAAGTCTGGGATTAGAACTCCTACCTAACTAATTTATCATGCTACAGCAGTATGCAGTTATAGGATGCGCTACAGAGATTACTGAGCTACAATTCTGCCAAAGGTGTATTTCTAGGTGGATGACCTCAGCAGGCTTGTCATAGTAGGGCTATGGGGAGGGCAGTGTGTGGCCATGGGCCATATCCCGTTCATTTAGGATTTGACACACCACATGCAGGCACACACAGGGTCATATATCACAGGTACATGTATACAGTTGCTAGATAACTACTTCCTTGTCCAGTCATGTTGCACTGCTAGCATGTGTACCACATAGTCTGTACTGCTAATGGATACCGGTGGCTAGTATCTACAGTGAGTGACATCCGAACTTAATGTGGTTGTGGCCCCTAGGCTGTGTGCTGGGTAGGACAGACCTGGATTGCTTCTTGTCACAGTCATCCCTTTCCACACATCTGTGTACTTCTACCTTTGGCTTATTATAGTGTGTTGTCCTTAGATATATGTCTGTATTCCTATCCACTGTGTGTGCAAAGCATGTGTGCTGCATACTGAGGAGTGTTGGCACTAACATCTGTGACTGCTAGATATGTGTGGTCCACTGGTGTTTGCAGACATGCCCTTCATGTGTTTAAGTGTGCGAGCATGCCAAGTATAACCTTTCAGTATGTTGTTGACTGACATTGCCTTCATTCTTCTAAGTGTGTGAGCATACCCAGTATGCCCATCTGTATTGACTGTGTAGAATGAGTCCAGGTAGTTTGTACTGCAATGCTGACCTTTGTGTTGTACACCTACAGGTAGTATATTGTTTCTGTAGGGTATCTGATGATCATTTGACATTGACTGTTACTACATTTTTACATAGGATGGGGGGGCACACCTGACTATTTCTACATTTCCACACAGGATGGGGGCACACCTGACTGTTATTACATTACTATGTAGGATGGGGGCACACCTGACACTTGTACACATTTGCTATGACTGTACTGGCATGTCAGGTACTCCATTTCATTCTGTATTCTTACCTATCATGCTGACTAGAGGCATACCAGTGTACTACAGATCATAGCTTTGATTTACCTACATATTAGTTTTTGACTTCCTACCCTTCAGAACTGATGTCTCACTGCCTAACCTGCTATAGCCTGTCTGTGTAGGCCTGGGGGGGTTACCCATATACATCATTCAGAGGCCATAGCGCAGTCTTTGTTTGTGTTTGTTTACACCTGTCCTGCTGACTGTGACTGTTGTTGGGTATGTAAACCCCCCTGACTGGCATGTGTGAGTCACTTACCTTGTGGGTGTCCCAGTATTGAGGGTGGTGCTGCAGGGCTACCTATGTCACATGCATATGGTACATTCCCTACACATGGTTGAACACAGGTAGTGTAATGTTTGGCATCCCTTTTACTGTATGTGAGAGTCAGAAAGAGGTGTTATTCCCTGGGTCCCCTCCTGTGTCAGTGTATGTGCTATGTGTTGCCTCTTTGCCAAAGCCAGGGAATACTGGGCATGCCTCCTTCTGCCTAATGGGGCAGGCTCAGGTTGTTCCTCTTCCGAGTCACTCTGTGCCTGTGCAGGCCTTCACAATGGTGGTGGGCTGTGTGGCCCTGACCCATGCTGTTCCTGCTGCAGCTGTTTCTGCACAATCATATTGTATAGCATGAGACATACAAGGACAATTTGGGTACATACAGCTGATGAGTACTGCAAGGCTCCACCAGATGTGTCCAGGCACCGGAACCATGACTTGAGCATCCCAAACATACACTCTACTCTAATTCAGGTCTGTGCGTGTGACTCATTATGGAGTTCTTGTTCGGGTGTGTGTGCATTTCTGATGGGTATCATCAGCCATGGCTCCAGTGCGTATCCAGCATCCCCCACTAGGTGACTGTTAAGGATGTCCCCATTGGCAAATCTCTGGTACAGCTGCTTCAGATGCCAGATGTGGGAATTGTGATAGCTTCCAGGGCAGCCAGCACACACATTCATTAGGGTCTATATTAGAACATCAAAGTTTCAGGTCTTCGAATGTTCTAATATTGACACCTATTAACCGAAAACCTGTAAGACTGAAAATTTAGAACACTAATTGTTTTCCTAGGGAAAAAATTTGCTGTTCCAAAACACATATACACAACACAAACCCACTAAACAAACAGCAATCCACACACATACACCTAAAATCTTACATCTAAACCTACACTAAACTGTACATACACCACTATCTACCCACTTAACTTAACCCAAACCCTAACCCTAAGGTCCGTCACTATCGCACACATACCTCACCCGTGCCCTAACCCTAACTCACCTAGCCCACCCTAACCCTCACGTCCAAACATTCACACACTTACCTGACCTGCGCCCTAACCCTAACTCACCTATCCCATCCTAACCCTCATGTCCACACAATTGCACACTTATGTGAACCCGACCATAACTTTCCACCACAGGGCTGAAAATAGCAAAGTGACAGGAATGGACAAACAAATTCTTTCCCTAGGAAAGAATTTGGTTATCTAAAACTTTGCTGTTTTCAACTTTTGGTTACTAGGTGTCAATATTAGAAGATTTGAAGACCTGAAACTTTGATGTTCTAATATAGACCCCATCCATTATTATGCCCTGGGCATTGCACATGACCTGGGAGTTGTTAGAGAGGAAGCCCTTGTGGTTGATGTAGACCCTACCCTGCTCACTGGGTGGTGCTTTGATGCATATGTGGGTGCAGTCTATAGCACCCACTACCTCAGGGCATTCTGCTATTTGGTAGAACAGTTGCATATTGCTGGCCAAAGCCTCACGGGTGTTGGGGTAATATACATGCTCACCAACATGTGCTGACATGGCATCCAGGAAATAGTGGAATACTGATGCCTGTGAGATCCCCATCATATCCGCAGTTGGCCTTTGGAAGGTACCTGTAGCTAGTATTGTTAGGCCTATACATACCTTGGTATGCACTGGGATGGGTTCCCCTCTGTTAGTTCTGTGTGTGAGGCGTGACCAGCACAGCTCAACAATTTGCTGTAGGAGGTTCCTGTCTACCCTATAGCGCTCCACTCTCTCTCCAGCTCATGTAGCCCCTTGTAAGTTACCCTGGGTCTGTACACTCTTCTCCGTCTCCTCACTGTAGGTTGGTTGACAGCATTCACATCTTCACCACCCTTAGCCTCTTCCACAAGTTGTTGTATGATAGCTATTGCAGTCCCTATCATTTTGCTGTTGTTTGTGTTAAAAGTTCCCTGCTTGTTTACACCAGTGGTGCAGAGTGTGGGAAAAGCCTGAGGGGAAGGTGTTTGCATAGTTTATAGTAGTGTTCTGGGCTGGGCTGGTCTGCTGCCTGTGTAATTGGCTGATTCTTATACATTTCACCTGCCAGCTATGCTAGTTATCATTGATTACCTTCCTACTGCTGTTTTTCCTTCCCATTGCCTTTCTGTTTAAGCCCGGGGGCGTGCCGTGCCAACTGAGTGCTCAAATGTGCACAGTGCTGCTATTTCCTGGCTTAACTTTTTTTTCTTCCTTTAAAACCCAGTGCACGGCATGCACACCTGCTTAGGCAATGTAAAGAGTGCTAGGCAGATTCAGACACACCCCCTACATTAGCTGTGCAAAGCTAGGAGCAAACCCAAGCCACAGGGCTCCAGTCCACTTACAGTATGTCTGACACACACCCCCATGATCTCACCTAACACCTAGGCTTGCACCAAGCTATTCCTAATCTTACACTGTTGGGACCTGACTAGCATGCTGGGAAAAACTGGGATTCACTATCATTCCCCTCATTTGCATAGGATTGCCTGCTAATGCATAGTTACATGTCTTCTGCCTGCCATTGACTTGCATGGCAGAATAGTGATTTTAGTTAGAATGCTTAATTTAGGTTTATTTTATTTTCCCCCTCGAACCCGTTTGCAAGCCACTGCCCTATGCTTAAACAGCCGAGATCAGCTAAAAAAAATAAAAGTAGATTTTTTTATTTTTTTGGCTGTTTGCAATGCCAATGACCTTATACGTGGCCATTGGCATGCTTCTTAGATGATATGCAGCCTTTATTTGAAGCTGTCACAGCTCAGTTTTGGATTTTGCAGAAATGTACTTGGTTACTAACCAAGTACATTTCTGCAGATTGCACTAGTCCTGCATGGCCGGTTGCAAGCTTCCTGGATTGCAAATTCACCTCATTTGCATGGATTTCTCCTGCAAATGGGGTGATTTACATACAGGGGCTTAGTCCATGCAGGACTAGTGCAGGAGCAATCGTGCACACCCCTGCAGGCTGTTCCTGGATCACATGGCAAACATATTG
Source organism: Protopterus annectens (assembly GCF_019279795.1). Classification (NCBI taxonomy): domain Eukaryota; kingdom Metazoa; phylum Chordata; order Ceratodontiformes; family Protopteridae; genus Protopterus; species Protopterus annectens. The sequence continues at coordinate 1,541,251,728 of NC_056733.1, forward strand.
CTTTCTAGGGCTCTTGCACTGATCTTGCACACCATGCAAGGCATAGAGAATCTGGGGAAGTGCATTTGTTATAACAGAAGTGCCTAAAAAAATTAAGAAATCTAGTATTACATGCTTTCTTCTTTTTTTCACAGAGAACATGTTATGCATTTGTTAAAGATTGGGCACTGCAGACAAAAATGTGTATCATATGTCCATTGTTTAAGTAATAAGAAATATACTGGTTAATGGACTAATTATCCAGTTAAAATGAACAAAAAATACTACAAGATTTGACAATGACTATTCAACATTAGTGATGACAAAGAAAAAAGCATGGGTGCCATCTGTTAAAAACTAAAAGAAAAAATATTAAAGCACAAATCTTGTTTCCAGCAAAAGTAAGAATTCACCTTCCGGATGGAAAGAAGATTTTTAACACCTTGGAAGATGCAATGCACTTTATACAGAGAAATAGAATCCTAGAATAAAAAACAGAAGAAATGGACTGGAATCTATCCGTTTCTTTGAAGAGAACTGCAACAAGAGATAGTCAATTAATAAAGACAAAAACAATAAAAAAAACTGAAGGATAAATGAAAATCAGTGTGTTTCATGATTATGAATTCTTATTAATTTAAAGAAGTGCTTGAATACTTATGAACTGGTGCCAAATATTACTTTTTACAAGGTAAATAATTTATTATTTCTTTCTTTCCCTAATACAAATGGTTACTAGTTCTTTTTTTTAAATGTTAGAGTTTGATTCTTTTAGATATATATGAAATTAAAGCCACTTATTTTCCTTTAAAGTTTAGAATGTTAAACTATTAATTTTATTAAAATGTAATCATTATTATGATGAAACTTAGGTAGCACACTTTCTGATATCTTGGCATAGTTGTGTAATGTACTATTAAATACAATACAAGATGCAACAAATAACATTAAAGAGGCATGTTAAGTTACAGTCTGGGTTCTTAAAATGGTTCATTAGTGTGCTTCCAATAGAATACTTGACATACAATAGCACCCAGGAAAGATATGCTATGTTATAAATAAAGTATAAAAAATGTAGTGTCTTACATATATAAAAGTTATTATTGGAATGTTATCAAATAATTAGAGTAGCATTTATACTTTTACAAGTTAAACCTGGATCACACACAACTGTCATTCTTTTAATGCAAGTGTATATGCTATGTCTCTTTTAATAAATGGCAGTCTGCTTTATATTAAACATCTCATACAAATACTCCTTACTGAATCATTAAATGTTATTTCTTTAAACACAATAGCTTTTTAATGATTATACTTTGACATAGTTTTTATTGCTTTTTAGTAGTTTGGAAGGGTTTGAGGGATTGATGTATAATGTAGAGGTGGCTTGGATTCACTCATGAATGTTTTGTGTGAATTGTAGCTGATAAACTCTTCATTTGCAAGCCCTTGTAATGAGGAACAGCTTGTAGGAGCTTAATTAGAATCATGAGCACTTTTGTGACGCTGTGGGAGTTCTGAAAATTTTGAGAATTGTCCAAGTTACATATTCCTGTTTAAAAATAAATAATCACAATATTTTGCATCATATGCTAAGACAGTGAATTACATTGTAAACCACTGTCAGTTATTAAATAGTTCTGAATACTTACAGTATAATAAAAAGGATAGCTTATATACTACCCTATAGAAAGACACTTCTGTTAAAAAAATAGGATTGTGTTTCTTTGTTATTGTCTCTTTTTAATGACAACAAAACTTAATATCTTAAAACAATTTATTATGGAAGGTTTGAATGTTTAAAGGGAAGATTTTCAGATGTTTGCTCAGATATTATTAGACATAACATTTAAGGAAAAATATGACTGGTTCTAACAGTAGCACTAGATTAAAGAATAGCAAACATATAAGGGTAAATATAAATGTTCTATTATATGATATATTCTACACTGGGATTACAGCTAAACTATAAAACCCAGTAATATAGTAATAAAACAAGACATAGTATATAAACTGAAATAGAAAGAGATCAGAACAAAGAAATATGTATATAGATAAAGAATATAAACATGTTGACAAGGATGGGAGGTTGGCACAGTGGTTAAGGTGTTCAAACTTATAGGCTTAAAGTACAGATTTTATTCTTGCCTGGAGTTATTGGCAGGGCTTAGAATAGCCCACAAGAGCAGTTAGCCTGGCACTAATTTATGATACTTTGAATAACTTTACACATAGTAAATAAAATAGAAAAAATATAAAATCATCTGACCTATAAATTAATAAATATGAAAATAGCAACTGACTTCCTCCCTATAGTAGAACGGAGAGATAATTTGAGGTACAGGGAAAGATAATTATCGAGATATTCAGTTTGGTCAACTTATAATAAAGATTCTGAATACCTGTTTAACTTTTCTTATTCATAATAACTCACTGATAGGCTTTTTTAAGATGATGTATTCTAAAACTATGAGACATATTAATATGAATCAGAAGCATGAGTTAAGCATTGTAAGTCTAATGGCGAGTTTGAGAGGTAGTTTGTCTTTTTCAACAAACTAGAAATATGTTATTCCATGGTAGAATGTTTTAGGATTATATCAGTAGGTAATTTTTTATTTGTTTCAAAAGTTTTGCATATAGCTGAAGATTTCATATTGTTATATATAAAATATATTATATGTTCTGTACATAAATGTGATTTTTATTATATCTGTGTTTTTCTCTCTTATATACATGTCTGAGTTTAAATCCATATCTATTAATATTAATGGATTGAATAATCCAGTAAATTGGAGAAGTCTGTTAAATACTTGCAATTACATAAAGCTCAAATAGTATTTCTACAGGAAACAATTTTACTTAATAAAGATTTAAATAAACATTCATTAAATCATTATTTGGTTTTAGCAGGTTCTGACTTTCAAGTTAAAAGAAGAGGCACCCTCATTTTAAGGAAGAACTCACCAGTGATGCCTAAAGTAAATGATACCTATGCTGATAAAAATTGTATTTTAAGCATTGTTATAATTGAGTGGAACTGAAAACTATATACATTGGTGAACTCTTATTAAATTCCAGGAGGTGGAGCTTAAGATGGAAAAAAAATACTTAGACACTATAGCCTACTACATGAATAATGAAGTCATAATGGGTGGAGATTTTAATTGTATTTTATCAGACAAAGATTCCACTGCAGATAGAAAGCCGAGAATCACATCTTCAGCCAAACACTTAACACATTTTGTAAATCCAATGAATTTAAAGGATATATACGAGCCAAGGAAAACAAACTCACTTCAATTTACCTATTATTCATATAGATATGGAACACAAACAAATATTGATACCATTTTTGTCTCAAACAATCTGTTATGAAATACCAGAGTAGTTTCAATAGTTTCATGTCCATTATCAGACCATAATACTATAATCTTTAATATTATTTTAAAAACTGACAAAATGATTTAAGATTGGTATGTAAAGAGATCAAACATTTCCTAGAAATAAAAATGAATGGTGAAGTATCTGACATTGTCCTGTGGGATTCACTAAAGCCTTACTTAAATGAAAGAGTTACAAGCTGGTATATTAGTAAAATAAGAGACTGGGACAAAGAATTGAATGCACTAAGGCCAAAATAGATACACTAAAGTTAAATCTAAAACCAAATGACATTATCAGTCTGAACTTAAAAGCTTAAATAAAGAAATTATAAATCATAAAAACTTAAACTTAACCTGGAAAAACTTAAACTTCAAGCATATTCAGAAAACCCTTTAAGCCTGCATAAACTTGCTCTTAGATCAAAGAAAATGAATAAACTAAATCATATCCAAGAAATTATAACACATACAAATAATAAAAAAGAAAGTTTAACAGATATTAAATATTAAAGGTATTCTTGACGGAATTATTATTTTATGGAAATATTAATAATATTATATATAACCTAGATAAGGATGATATAGTTGAAACCTTTTGAAATGAAAATATAAATAATAAAATAAGAACATGAACAAATAAAAAATGATAGACCATTCACTGCAACAGAAATAAAAAAATCAAATAAAAAAGTTATAAAGTAATAAGTCCCAGGGCTTAGATGGCCTTATACAAGAACTATATAAAATACTACTGTATGATTCAGTTAAAATATTAGATATGCCCCCAGATTTAATAAAAACTGTGTAGGCATAGTGTACGACCTACATGGAAGGTACCAGGACCGTGTACGTGGTTCCCTCTCGGTAGCACACCATGCATATTAATGAAGAAGCGTTACTGAGAGAAAGATGTGTAACACAGTTATTGAATCAGTGTAGGGAGCACTTTACTGTGTCTGTAGATGAGTAACACACCCCCTGCACTATCAAAGTGCAGCATATCAGTGTATGCACATGTAATAAATTTATTTATTTATGTTTGTGAGGTGTGGCACAGCATGCAGCAATTGACATGTGCCAGACATCTAAAAATAGAAACTGGATACATTTAATTATCAATGCAAAGGTTACATTTAAGAAAGCTTAGCAGGTTTGTGAGGCATGACATGGTGCTCAGAAGTGCTTAAATGTAGTTGAGAGATATATGTATAGCAGCATTCTACACATTCACATTGCCAAATGGTTAGAGTGACAGCCTTATGTGCAGTTGGTGCAGGGTTTGAGTACATAGAAGGGTTATGAAACGTTTATTTTTCAAATACAAATTATGCCAATTATTTTTAAATCCTGATGTGCTGCACTTATCTAATTTCTGCTAAGCTCTGTTAAGCCATGCCAAGCACTGGTTAAACAATATCCATTTTAGCACTGCTTGGCAATGTGAACTCTACTTAGTGTAGTTGATTGGCGCACTGCTAAGCGGTGCCAAGCACTGCTAAGCATTGCCAGTTTAAGCACTGCTAAGCTGAGCTCAGCTGGTTTGTGCAGTGCTAAATGACATGCCATATTTTTAAAAATTGCCCAATGGCATTAAAGGGTGGGAAAACGGGGTATATTAGGTGCAATAGGTGGGAATACTGCAGAATCCATTGGAGTTCAACCTATGAGGATACTATGGCAGGTGCTGGAGAGGGTTCAAATTTTCAGGCGTAGTAGTGGGGCATTGAGGAGTCCAGGGACATGGTTAGACTCCTTGTGAAAAAACATGTAGAGCGGCTCATGCAGGGTAGTTACTAGGGCTAGGAGTGTAAAATGGAGGCCTGGGACCAGCTGGTAAGGGATCTCACCAGTCCAACTGGTATCCCCCACACAGTTGAACAGGTTTGTCACCACCACAACATGAGTGACCAGTGTTTCACACCTGAAGTCAACTCCTCGTTGGTCAGTTCTGACCATAAGCTAATCACGCTAGAAATCCACATCCCGCCTTCACCCACCATCAAGGAAACCACGGTAAAAAATTTCTACAAAACCAACTTCATGCTTCTTAAGACAGAAGTGGTGAATTTCATGACACCCATGCAGATGGACAATACAGTTTCTACTGCTGAATCCTACACAAATGCACTCTATAAGCACCTATATGGGTGCATGGATCATGCTATCCCTAACAGAACCAAGACGCTATCCTCCAAATAAAGGAAGCCAATCTGATGGTCCCCTGCCATAAACAAACTCTACAACAGAAAGAAGAAACTGCTGCAAAAGAGAGCAAAATCCCATGAGTGGAGGAGCTCCCTGGTCAGCTTCAGTAAGAAGTTGAGCTCCCTTATAAGATCCTCCAAAGCTAGCTACAAAAACAAAAATCACCACTGATTCTCAGGGCAACCACAAAGCATTCTAAAGCTATTTCAAGAATCTCAATGGCAACACCCAGATCTGCTCTGAGTTACAGCACAGTGGCACGAAAATTACAGAACCAACTGCTATTGCCAACATCATGGCAGATAAGTTCAGTGCTAACTTTACCCCCCTCTCACCCCCTAAAGGGCCCATATCTATACAGCAAGAATGCAGAGTCCCTGTAATCACATCTATGCAGGTAAAAGCTGCACTCTATAAAACCAAAGACACAGCATCCATGGGACTGGACAACATCCCAGGCTGCATTCTACATGAACTTCAGAATGAACTGGCTCCCCACCTAAGCACCATGTTCAATCATAGTCTCACGTCAGGCTTTGTGCCCACTGAATGGTGCACAGCAACAGTTATCCCACTCCACAAAAGGGGAGGCACTACTGATCCCTGGAACTATTTCTCTATTAGCCTGATGAGCCTGGTCTGCTAGGCCATGGAACATATCATCATGGAACTCATAAACAAAGACATTGGTAGCCTCCAAACTCTGGACCCCTCCCAGTTCGGGTTTGTGAAAGGCAGATCAGGCCTCCTGAACCTGATTGACTTCTTTGAGGCAGTCACATATGCCATAGATGAGGGTAAGGTGGTTCACACAGCCTATCTTGAACTTCGCCAAGGCTTTTGACACCATCCCCCATTCTGGAATTATAGCTAAACTAAGTTCACCTCCTCTCCACGTCAAAAGAATAAAACTAAAACATAAACACCTCCGCTTGCATCTACCATGAAGGGTCTCCTCCAGTACAACCTCAGTACGTGTCGTGACCCAAAAGTGTAAGCCACAAGTAAATTTATATAAAACAATAAATTTAATGGAACACCAAAACAACAAAACAAGCACAATGGGATTGAGCGTGCTTTCATCTATCACATCAAGACTTCATCAGAATTATAGCTAAACTCACTAAACTAGGTATAAATCCCTACATCACAAGATGGGTTGCCAACTGGCTCACTGACAGAACCCACACTGTAAATGTTGCAGACTCCAAATCTGACTTCAAACCAGTGACAATTGGAGTACCACAGGGTTCAGTCTTGGGACCTCTCCTGTTTGGTATCTACTTCTCTGAAGTACAGGCTAACACAGAAGGCCTCTAGCTAATGGAGTTCACAGATGACTGCAAACTAGGAGCTATAGTCAAGTCCCTAAATGATGTGGACATCCTACAGAAGGGCCTCACTGAGACAGATACCTGGTGTCAGAGCTATGGTCTCAAGCTCAATGCCAAAAAAGTGCATTGTCATCCCCTTTGGTAAAAACTCTGTACCCATGAACTACCACATAAACAGCAGTCAGCTTAATGCCAAATGTGAGATAAGAAACCTTGGGACCCAGTTGGACAGTAGTCTCTCCTTTGATAATCATATTGCCACAATAGTCAGGAAATTCTTCTATGTGGCACACCTAATCACAAAAACGTTCTCATTCAGGAAAAAAGAGGTCATTGTTTCCCTCTACTTGGCACTCATTTGATCCATTATAGAGTACAATGCCCCTTTTGGAATGTACTTCACAAGACACCTGTAGCAGCTGGAAAGGTTACCATGTAGCATATCACCTACTCCGAGGAGATCTCTGCCTAACATATAAAGCTATGTTAAACCCAGAGCTGTTGGACATGCTACACCAAAAGAAATCCCAATCCTTCCAAGCTACACACTCTAGGGAGCTAAACCTTGTTACCACAATAAACAGGATATGCTGGAGGGATAGATTCCTGTCCCAGAGACTTTCTATACTCTGGAACAAGCTACTCATCTATGTTAAGCAAAGTTCATCATTGGCACTCTTCAAGAAAAATCTTGATGAGTGGATGGGAAATAGGAAATACACACCGGGGATCACTTCTGTGACTCTGCTCGACAGGGGCACAGGAAATTAACTTTCTTGGGTGGCATAAGCCAGGGAACCTTTTTGGCTAGGCTTACTTAGGCCCTTGGGCTGAATGCCTAGTACCTACCTATGAACCTATGAACAACAACCTGAAAAGAGGGAAGGGGGCTCTCTTGGACACATGGGTCCACAAATTCCAGGCAGGCAATGTTCCACAAGTATGTAAGTATATTTATCTGTGTTTCACCAATATTTAACCTTGAATGTCTGCTAAACTGGTATGCATAATGGTGTGCTTTTCTGCAACAGCTGCAGAGGTGAGAGCTCGCAACATCAAGGTGCATGGAGGGTGCCTGGCCAGGTTGTGCTGTGAGTGTGGTGAGTACAAATGTATCATCCAATCTATAGTCATATAAGCAAGAAAGAGTAAAGCATCAACTGCCATTAGGTATATAAACAGTTCTGATTGCATTGTAATGAATGAGGTCATAAACCTGGAATACAATAAGTAACTACTACCAAATGTACTACATTAACCTTGATTAAGTAAATGAAATAAAGTTTCTATCACAATAACTGTAATATTGCAACAGTATTGTAATACCTGCATTACATTAACTGTTGGTCAATAAAAACTCAAAAGTGTGCCAGTAAATACATGAAGGTATCTGTATTAAAATGTTGTGCAATACTTTTGGAATGAGAGCTGATATTTCAATTCAGTAACAATATATTGTGTACACCTGCAGTTTATTTAGTAATGTATAGGTTACCTAGTCTCTCTGCAATGCATACATTTCATGCAGCTGTGTCCAGTTGTCACTCACTGCATTATAGCATTGTAGTATTAGTAACAGGTCATATTTTGTTTACAGGTTAGCTCTAGGACAAAATCAGTCAGTTAGGTATCAGCAGTGACTCTTTAGCTAAGTTTGTTAAATGTTGTATACAAAGTACATTTTGCTAGACACAGACCAGGGTTCAAATCCAGTTCCATGTATTAATAACTATTACTGAATTAGATATCTTATGATGACAGATATTCTCTCTACAGGGATTACTGGCAAATTGCTGAGGTAGCCCATAGTATGCGTAAATAATTGTTTGCTCAGACATCACAGACTGTTGAAGTCTTTCTCACAAATGTGCTACTTATCCAAACAATAAAGGAGACAGGTTCAATAACAACAAACTATAATAAAATAAAATAAATAAAATGTATATTAAAAGATATCATTATCTCCACAGGGACACAGGTAAAAGGGTGAGATAGCTCATAGTATGTGTAAATAATTGTTTGTTCAGATGTCACACACTGTTAAAATCATTCTCACGAATGTGCTATTTATCCAAACAGTAAAGGAAATAGGTTCAATAATAACAAACTATAATAAGATAAAAGCAATTAAAATATGTAATAAAGGTTTGGCTGCATTCCTGGAGTGTCTTGTAAAGGTTGATGCAGTCATTTACTACATGTGATGCATATGTCTCCTGCAGTCAATGCTATTAGGTGCAATATCCATGGCTGTCAAACACGGCATGATAATTGTGTAGTCTCTGTACTGTACACATGAATGTCTCTCAAGTGTTACGTTGTCACAGAATGTAATTGGGGTTGTGTAATCCCTCTGTTACAGATGTATCATCGGCACGATTATATGTTAATATCAAATTACTAGTACATTAGCCCACAGTACTCCTTGGTAGTTATATAGGTCCACTTGATGTGCAAGGGTTCTTTGTAGTTCTGTACCTGCTGGTGTTACTGCTTGACCCATATTGTCGCATGTGGATAGCCTGAGAGATATGTATGTGCTACAGCAGCTATAGGGCACATTTACACATAAATAAAGGACAGACCTGTAGAGTAGCTAGCATTACTGTTGTCAACTAAATAGCCCATGATGGTATCAACGGACTGTATTTCTCTCTTTCTCTCTCCCCACCCCTCATCTTCATATATTAATTATTGTTATATATTGGTTATGGTTTACTATTAACATATGTTGTTCCATACACTTTATTTTGGGGCATGTGTTTTATTAATGTTATATATTACTATGGTTGCATATTAACACATATTGTTGAATTACCTATTCTGTTGCCGTAACTGTTACTGGCATGCTGTTAATATACTGACTGTTCTGTTATTTATTGTTGTGTTTCACATAATATGCATTTAACTGTAATGGGGTTATTTACAATGTTCTGGCATGCTGTTATTACTAACAATGGTTTTGTTCATAACTCACCTATGTTTCTTGCTCTACCTCCTTACCCACAGCACATCTGGGTAGGCCGGTTCCTGGTGATCCACCTACCCTACCTTAGCTGGCCATGGCACTGGGTACCAGTTCATCTGGGATACAAGCCATTGATGCCCCCTCTGCTGACCATGCACCACCTTCAGGTGGAACTGCCTCAGGGGATGGGGCATGTCCCCCCTGGGAGTGGGGGCAGAGGGGGATGTCACCCAGGATCAACTACCAGCAACAGTGTGCAGGATTGTGCATAGGAGTTATAAACAATGCCTGCTCTGGATTGAGGGCAGACTGGACAACCTGGTAGAGCCTGAGGGCCCTGTTGCCTAGCCTCCAGCGCAGCCACCTTGAGGGCAGTGAAGGAGCAGTGTTGCCTGCCCATGGGTGAGGATCTCAGTCATGCTGCTGCTGCCTGGAGGCACACGCACCCCTTATTCCACAACACCCTCCCCATCCATGTTGTTTACTTCCCTCATGTGTCACACATGTATGCTGTCTTGTCTGTCTGCAAATGTGAACTCTCCTACCCAACTTACCTCCCCACACATACATATATCCCTTCCCCAACATTCCACTTTCCCCTAAAAAAAAAAAAGGCACCTATCCCACAAAAAATAAATAAATATCGCCCCATACATTTTACACACATGCCCACTGGATGCAACTAATTATATCTGATTGGCTTGATGACACATTTCTCTTGTCCTCAACCCTCTCTCTGGGGTTTGAGTGTTCAAATTTATGTACAAAATCTGTCAAAATGCACAGGTGTTGCTGTACAATAAAAAGGAGAGCTATGGCCCTTTCCTACACCCATTCTGCACATCCCTATCTGCCTGTCAGTATGTTTTTTCCCTGGTTGCCCCCATTTCACCACTCTCCTATCACCCCTTTTTTTTTTTTTTTATTTTTAGTGTGGGTTTGTGTGAAGCTAAGTGCTGCACAAACCCATGCAAGCCTGCTAAAAACTGCTTAAAAGTGTCTTAATCATCTTGTGTGTTTCTCAGAGTGTTAGGCACAGCAATAAAATAATCTCTCCTGCCATGTCTTGAACCTGGGCCTCCTGTCAACTACAGAGTGCATTAGTCCACTCAGCTCTAAAATAAAACAGGTGTTTCCAGCAACATATACTGATTGCCACTGACGCAGTGCAAGTGCATATAATGGGAAAAATGGGAACGTACTTGCAACTGTGATGCAGACACTACTTTAGTACCAGCCAAATAAATAATAATGGATGTACGTGAGGCCTGGGATAGCAGGTGTATCTGTCAACTGTACAGACTGTTACAGAATATCCAGAGTTTTGCCCCTAGTTTTGGCACGATTTTCACAAAAACATATGTTTGTTGTAAAGTACTGGCAAGTCATTAAAAATTGAGGTTAAAAAATCATGACAGACATTTGAGTGTCACACCTCACACCCTTCAGAAAACACACGCTAATGCAAATCTTGTGTCACAGACTGTATGCATGCACATATATCTTGCAAATCGACCTGCTGCAGTACTGACTCAGTAGCACAGTCTGTTAAATGCTTTGTATGCAGTAGCTCAGGCTACTTGCTACTGGCTTATATACAGTTCATTTTGCCACCCACAGTCCTGGGTTCAAATCCAGTGTGTTGCACTTTGATTACATTCTTGTGACTACAGCAAATAATGACTGAGTCATGCAATTTTAACCAAAACAGTTTGCTGCTACTGAATTAACTGCTACCCATGTTTGTAAGTCAAAGGCCTGTAGGTAGGGATCCACTGTGCATATTCGTATAACCTAACTATATGTCACCTACTACTCTCTGATTGGCACTGTTACATAACAGATGTACCTTAAGCACATGCCTTGACTGGACTATTATGGGTGCCCTCACTCTGTCTCTGCTGTAACAACAGTGCTGACACTTCTCCCTCAGTGACACATACAGCTTGCTGTTCTACAAAGTGCTCATACTCCCCCCTATGTGTCCTAGGCTGTAGCAACAGCTGCAGCCTGCAACATATGCAGCTGTATATTAAGCTACCTGCTACAGACCTACCATACCTCACAACCCCATAAAACAAGGGATTCAGACAACACCCATACATAAAGGAGGGGGGGCAAAGGTTGAGAGACAGGGGGATGTTTCAGTTTGTCCCTACAAACATAGTGAGCTGATAGACTAGTAGCTACTGCAGCAGCATGCATATTCTGACAGGCATGACATCTGACACTCACATGTCTCTTTCCCCTTACTGACCTCAACCTACAATGTTTAACACTGAACTGCCAAATGATCACAATGTCATTTGACAATGGCCAAACATAGCATCCAAAACTGTGGACATACCTGATAAATCTCAACAGTGGACAGTATCTGTACCTACCCTCTGCAATGCTGAAGTCTCCACACCTCACTAATGTCCATCTCAAAGACTAAGAAAGGGGTCAAGGCCTACACGAAGGCCTTAAATATTGCACTGTGGTGCCATGCCATTGGCTAATGAAAGTGCAACCCAGATGTGTTGGATGCAATTAGCAAGTCAGAGCCATGGATTGGTGTACAGGCAATAACCTGTTAATGAGCATGACCTGCAAAAGGCAAGCAACTGCCTATGAGAAACAGGTCTGTATTTTGCTTTACCAAGACAGAGTATGATTTGCAAGCTTATTTCTTGAGGATTTGTTCACAAAAGGATCACTCTACCAGGTATGTCATACAAATCCCCATATAATGGGATGCAGCGGGGAGGATGCAGTTATAGGGAATAGGGATTATAACAGTAGGCCTGTAGTACATTTCTGGGAATGACATGTTGGTGATACACTACTGTTCAAAAGCTGCAGGCGTGCCTCTCAACTATGCTGCTGTGAATGAAATCACTGCTCTGGCTCTCTTACTCCCTCCTACAATGGCTGTCTCCTGTATGACAGCTACTGGATTGTGAGTTAAACATATTGACAGTAAGTAAGGGTGGACAAAGCATCACATGATGTACTATCATTCAGCTCCTCTCAGTCTGTGACTGTCACACGGGAATAGTTCAAACATTGTAAAGGTGTCCATGACTGTCTCTGATATACTCTGGCTAGGTCAATGTTTTGTCAACATTTGTATCTCATCACTTGAGAGCTATGGTTAACATAACTAGCAATCCCCTACAGCAGGAATTAAGGTCATAGCCATTATTGGGGGGGGGGGGGACAGGCCCAAACTCAGTGACAGAGTGTACATACTGATCATAGAAAGTAAGAGTATGAATAGAGTAACATATATTACTGTAGCATAAGCTTTTTCTGAGGGTTCTACCATTTGACAGCCAGATTCCCAATATTCTGACAAAACCATCAATTACTGGCCAACCCTTTGACAGACATCTACATGTCTGTGCCAACAGGACCACGTATATCAGGCACATGTGCACATTCTGCAAACATCTGTGTACTGGAGAGGTATGACACCTACAGGGAAGATAGAATACAACAGGTTTGCATTGCTGTCTATCATTGTGGCACTCTGGTGTAGCCAGACTGTCCCCATATACTTGTAATAACACACACGTATTTGTCTGACAGTGGCTGTATGACATAGTAGTGGGACTTTGCCAGTAGGAGGCACACCACAGAAGATGGCATTGATGGGTGTGGAGACATACAGCACACTCTGTCATGGAACACAGGGACATAATCGGTATTGCTACTATGTTGGTGATAGCCACATACATAGTGTGTTGATAGATAGTGGGATATGATGTGGGACGTAGCAGTGGATAGTACAGGCTATTTTGGTTGTGCAGGGTCTGTACATAGTGGATATCCATGTAGCTGGTCCTGTGGTGTGTTTCCTTCTTGTTCTCTTTCAGGAAGGATGTATCGAAGGAGGCATCCACCATTTTCAGATGCTGAAGACAATGTTATCCTGGATGGCCTCAGATTGCATCATAACATTCTGCTGTCCAGAAGTCACCAGCATTGTGAACAACATGCAGCACTGTGGGCTAACCTTGTCACAGTAGTCAACCAAATAGGGCTACAGGACAAAACCTATGAGCAGGTCTGACACTGAGCAACAGATATGGTCAATGCTGGACTGCAAAGGCCTGCCATTATTGAGGGCCTGCAGCAAAACAACCACTCTCGGTCACAGAGGAATTCCTGGTGAACCTGGGATCGACCACTGGCTCCCAACCATGCATCACCCCATACATCGTGGAGGTAGAGCATCCAGGTAGGCTTCCTGTGTTCATCACTAATACTGTATCAGTCATTGTGGCAGCCTCTGCATGCCAGCACATGGGTGTCAGATCTATCTGCACTGGGGTGGTTGGTTTTATTGCACAGTTATGCACACATACTCAGAATGTCAGCAATGTAGGCAGTATCCCATTAGCTCTCCGTAGTGCAGTAGCCCAAAGGAACACTCGATGCTGCTTAAAAACTTCCAAGCTTTTAATATCACACAGAAAAATAAACACGTAAACGCATTTTAAAATCACAAACACTTCTCATGCGTTTTCATCCATAAAATGGACTTCATCAGACAACCATTGATGTTTAATTACTCATTTAAATATCCAGGCTCATTAAACTTTAACCAATAAAAACCCCAAAAACAATTCAAATGTGCAAATCAGCCTAACTCATACTTCATAAATATTAAATAAATAAATAAATACACATGTTTAATCCCATGTTAAAAGCCTAAAAAACATCTTAAAAACTCATGACATTAATGCAATGAAATGCTATAAATATGAATTCTAAAAACCACATTTAATTCATACATAAATAATTACTTAAATATTTTTTAAAAAAATATTAAAAATATATTAAAAATATTAAAAATATATATAAAAAAATTAAAAATATTAAAAATATTAAACATATATATCCCATTAGCTACTGTACATATTGATATATGCACATATTACCCGGTAACAATGCCACATTTGGTGTTGCTGACAATACCTCTCCCTCACATTTCCATAGGTGCATCAGGTGTGGCTGGAGTCCAAGGTCCTGTACTTGGTAAGTGTGATACTGTTGTCTTACGGATCATGTATACCCTAAGAATGTTAAGGGCTGCCATTTTGGCCTAGGCACAACTGTTATACTTAGCCAGATTACAATACTTGTATGTTCTATTTTGGAGGGGTTATCTGAAGTGCATTGAATAGGTAATCACAGTTGTGTATTTGCAGGAGCAGTAACACATTTGCTCTTATTGTTGAGAAGTTCTATGCAGTCTTTTATACAGGAGGCAATCACTTAGAGATGCCTTTTCACACACTATATGGAGATGGTATATACCTGAGGCAGTGATACTATAACTGGCATAGTATGTTCAAGATGGGTACACTGTGTTTTAGGTGTAGGTCTATCAGATACACTGACATATTGCTTATCTCACAGGTGTATATTTCTGGCAGCATTAACCAGATGTAGCTGCAGTGCATGTTATAAAGGGCCTGTATTGTCTGTGTATGTTGTAGTCTGTTTCTGTGTTGTGCATGGGATCAGAAATAAGATGCAGTATGTGTAATGCAGTTTTGGCTCCTCACCTGCATGTGTGTGCGTGTGTGTGTGTGTGTGTGGATTACCATACATAATAGTGCAAGTAGTAGTATACTTATTTTGTCTTCCTCCTCTCAGGTGAACATGGGGGTTGGAGTGTGTCCCCCTCACAACCTGATGTCAGTGTCTCATTGGACTCTGATGATGATGTTGGCCATATTGAGGCACAGAAGAGGTTGTTGGGGGCTGAATCTGTCCCATGAGTTGACATCCCACTTCCTCCCCCATTCTTCCCACACACAGTCAGTATGACCACACATACCCAGTCCCCTGAGGCCACAGATATCGGACAGTCAGAGTGTTGCAACATCGAACAGGAGAGTGTGGCAACTATGGCATCAGTGAGTGTAGACACTGGCTGGTGAGGTCAGAAACAGGCAGATTGACATGGGTTTTCAAAGGAATACTGCTGCCTATCCACCACCTGTCACAGGTGTCACATCATGGGTCACTCAGTGCATGTTTTGGTCCATCATGGAGGCACAGACATGTTCTGAATGCAACATCAGACAGATTAGGATTATGGACGCAGCACAGTCTGACATCCATGACTCCCTCCACCACATTGATGACACCTGATCATTTCACTGATGTAGTGGACAGAAGGTGGGGTGAGACATTGTCAGTCCTTGACAGTATGTTATCTGTGCTGGAACATCTGGTTGGAGTTAGGCATCAGACACATGGGCATAGGTCAAAACCACCATCTTATGAGAGTCCAAGTGGCCATGCACACTCACACTTTCATAGTGGCAGTACCTCCAGCGCTGCAGAAGGGAGTGTGCTGTCCACACCATGACATGGCAGGCCATGGGCATGTGGTCCTGGGTGGTCCTGTGGAGGACAGGGGCCCATCAGACACCAGTCATCATCAGCTACTAGCACCACATCTGACCCTGGGCATGGTGGTGCCAGTGCCACTCCTGGTAGAGCCAGTTCCCATGTCCATGGTCAGAGATGGTGAACTGTCCACTATGTCATGTAAGGCTGGTCCACAGCTGTCCAACATACACATGTGTAGAGTTAGCACTGGGCTTAACTGTGTACATGCACACACTCATACTTCACTGTCATGTGCAAGTCACCAACAAACACACACAGCACCTCTCCATGTCCCAGCTAGCCAGCACCCCTTCCTGACTCACATACATGCTGTCAACTGCTTGGCACAGCCTAGGCCTCTGGCACCCCCATGCCATACCCTGCCCATGTGATGATATCTGTGCCACATCCCTGCCATCCATACCATCGATGCCGGGACATGCAAATATGTGTCTGATGCACAGGGTGACTATATTACATTACATGTAGTTTTGTAGTGCAGTAGTGTTATGCCGTGTCAGGTGCTGTATGCTGGCATGTGTCATGAGTACACATCAAACTTTGTGTACTTTGGTTGCATGATGTTAGATTGATGGTAGTGTTGCAGAATGACAGGTGTCTCACAGAACTGTGTATGTTTCTGTTCCAAAGGTCTGAGTGGATAAGCTGTGGAGACTTGGTGGCAATACCGAGGTACAGGATGGCATGGCACCACAGCAGACATATGACATCAGCAAGGTACGGCTGTATATGTGCATGATTATCTAGGTGCATATCTGTAAAACAGTGTATCAGGGACAATGGGGGCAGTCAGCATAATTATGCATGCATACTCTGTGACAAGGCCTGCTACCTTTGATATGTGTCACCTGGGTGTTCTGTACATACAAATATAGGTGCTGGTGAATAGCATTTATGCCTAGGTAGATGTGGGCTATTTAGGGCCTGCAGCTACTGACAGGGCAGGAAAATGTATGACAAATTGCACACCCATATGACCACTGCTGCACGAGAATACATTTGTACACTCACACATGCAGAGTTGCCCTTACTGATATTACAATCTCTACCTATCTATTAGTACACATCACAGCACTAAGCACTTATTGCATGCACCACAGAGCTAATCAACTTTGAGGCTGGCAACAAGTGCTATTAAGGTGGATGACATCAGCAGGTGTTGACAGGGAAGCCAATGTTGAGGAGGACGCTAGTCACAGGGCCATAAAATGATTGACTATTGCACAGATATAGGCCAGATGGGCATGCTTGTACTGCTATAAGGGAAATATCTACACTCACACACTCAAGGTGGCTGATGTGAGATTAGAACCCTTACCTACCTACTATTACACACTACAGCTTGCAATACTTATTGCACATGCCACCTTTTACATCTGGTGTACAGGTGGCTGCAGCCACAGTACTTGTGGGTTATGCAAAGTAGCCTTGTATTACACAGCATGTGTGGCCTGCAGAGTGAACCTGCTTTATGCTGCTATTGTATCTACTGCCCTAGCAGTGGGGTACCTGCTAATACTCCTGCTATGTGCGTACAGTTACCAGTATCACCATCTCTGTCTGGTTGCAGATTGCTAGGTGGACAATTGGCCAGTAACAATATGTCCTGTCCAAGTTCTGCGTTTAAGCCATTGTACATTACACCACCTGCTCACCATTGTTTGTCTAGGATTTATATCAGAAGACTGAAACTCTAAAAGAGCAAATGCTCTTTAATTGAATGCTAATACCTGAAAGCACACAACAGCGAACATACTGAACAGAGATTTTTTTTCCCAGGGGAAAAAAAAAATCGCCAGGCCATTATCTGGACTTTGTTGTTTCCACCACTGTGGTGCAATTTCGGAGTTAGTATATTTAAGTGGGGGGGTGATGCCCCCACTTTATTTTGTCTCTGGATTTTTTTTTTTTTGGAGTAGAGATTTTTTTATCCTGGGAAAATAATCGTTGTTCCGTACATTTGTTATTGTGTGGTTTAGAGTATTAGCATTCAATTTAAGAACGTTCACTCTTTTGGAGTTTCGATCTTCTGATATAGACCCATCTGTCTACAGGATGACATTCCACAGGCATGTGGTTCTGCAGTTGGGTGGATTATGTCATTATGTGGCCTTGGTCTGTTATTATCAGACAACTGTTGTGTGTGTAGCTGCAGATAACTCCAGCATTCTGCATATAGGTAAGCACATTCATGCATCCCCACTCACATATATCCATGTATGTATATATATATATATATATATATATATATATATATATATCCATGTATGTATATATATATATATATATATATATATATATATATATATATATATATATATATATATATACACACATATATATATATATATATATGTATATATATAAAACAGGGATGCCAACGTAGGTGTAGCTGTGTGTGTGCCTTATGTAACTGTGTTAAATACGTATATGTGTAGGGTGTACATCACAATGTAGCACTCTCTTTCTCTGTATATATATATATATATATATATATATATATATATATATATATATATTTATATATATGCGTGTGTGTGTGCCACATACTCATATATAGGGTAATCATGTGTGAGGGGGATTGGGAGAGACAAATACATATACACAGCTGTTTGTATGCAAAAATGTATTTTCACATATTAGTTCTATAGCCAGATAAGGCATCGGACATGAGCTCAAGTTAGCTAAGTGTACTAGCATGCCCAGTGTGAGTGTCAGTACTTACAAGGTGATTCCAGGCCAGATCTATCTGTATTCCAGTCCAGGATTTTGTGTTCTTCAGTCATTTGGCTGCTGCAGCTGATTCAACAGTCCAACACCTCCCTGATATTTTGTCCAAGGCATTCCCCGGCTGTGTGCTGAACGTAATATATGACTCATGCCTATTGACTGTACATATTGTAATAGACTGTACAGAGTTTTGCATCATATGTATGGTATGTTTTACGTAGCATTGTGATTTTCTGGTACATCACTGGCAAATCATTTTTGACTGAAATGATGACAGACATTTGAATTTCTGACTCCATACACACCAGGAAACTCATGCTACTGCACGACCTGTTATTCTCTGAACTTTCTACATTTGTCTGGCTAGTAGTTAATCCTTCTCTTTATATTTGGGCCTTTGTCCCACTACTGTTCATGCTTTTGTCTAGATTTCCTGCTCTAAGTGGTTGTAGGTATGATGTGACTGGGGTACATGATGTAGCACCACACACAGCATGACAGTCTTCACACTTCTCACTGTACATGTTTTAGCAGGATGTCTAGCATTCTGCCCCATATATATGCTCTGTTCCTCACACATTTGTGTTTTCCGGTAATATACTACAAAATGGAGCCCACTGAATTGCTGTATGTACTGACACAGTTAAGCTGCTACTGTGAGCTGTTGCAACCTGCTGTTATACTAGCCATTTTATAGGTTACTCAAAGCTTGTATAATGTCTGTAGGTTTGACCCTCTGTTCCTCCATTGTCTCTGGCTTTGTCCAGCTTTCTTGCAGTAACAGATTGGGGCAAATTGACAGTCTGTGGGACTCCTGCCATAGGAGTACCTCACATGCAAAAGTTGTAGGTGCAGCCAGCTTTGAACCATGAACACCATCAACCATGCTAATTTACTTAGCCCACCGAGCCGGGTCTATATCAGTTCAACGAAACAGCACATCATCAAATACATCAACCTCGACCTTCTAGCCATGAAATCTGAAAACATCAAAAGCTCAGCCCAGTGAATTTTTTCCCTGGGAAAAAATTCACTGTTCCGAGAAACACACACACAACACAAGCACACCAAAAAACTGCAATCCTCACACATACACTTAAAATCCTACATCTAACCCTACACTAAACTGTACATACAGTACTATCTATCCACTATCCTTAACCCAAACCCTAACCCTAAGGTCAGTCACTATCGCACATTCACCTCACCCGTTTCCTAACCCTAACTTACATACCCCGCCCTAACCCAAAAGTCTATCACTATCACACACTCACCTCACCTGCGCCCTAACCCTAACTCACATACCCCACCCTAACCCTAAAGTCTGTCACTATCACACACTCATCTCACCCGTGCCCTAACCCTAACTCACATACCCCGCCCTAACCCTAAAGTCTATCACTATTGCACACTCACCTCACCCGCGCCCTAACTCTAACTCACATACCCCACCCTAACCCTAAAGTCTGCCACTATCACACACTCACCTCACCCATGCCCTAACCCTAACTCACATACCCCGCCCTAACCCTGATGTCCACACAATCATACACTTACCTGAACCCAACCCGTAACTTTCCACCACAGTGCTGAAAATAGTGAAGCCACAGAAACGGACAACCAAATTCTTTCCCTAGGAAAAAATTTGGTTATCTGCAGCTTCACTATTTTCAGCATTCACTGTTTTTGAGTCGATATTAGACCAGTCGAAGTATTAACACTTCGATGATCTAATATAGACCACACCGAGCCACACCAGCCACAAGGAGGAAAGGTTTAATTCCTCACACTGACAGACATGCACTTTGACCCCTGCATATTTTGGAAAATAGAACATGTAGCCAGGTTGTTTGTGACAGCCCTGGTATTGTGTGGTCTGCTGATATATATGGTGTGGCTGGCATCCTTTTTACTATGTATGTGAGTTGGAGTAAGGTGTCAGTCCATAGAACCCTAGGTTGTCAGTGCATGATCATATTGTGTAGCATGGCACATACTGTGAACATCTGTGCACATGTGGCTGGAGGGTACTGCAGGGCTCCATCAGATATATTGAGGCACTGGCAGTGTGACTTGAGAAGCCCAAACACCCACTCTATGATGTTCCTAGTTTGTGCGTGTGCCTCATTATGGTGTTCTTCAGTAGGTGTGTGTCTGCATTTCTGATGGATGTCATCATCCACGGTTCCAGTGCGTAGCCAGTATCCACCAGTAGATGGCCATATGGGATGTCCCCTCTGGCAAACATCTGGTACAGCTCTGATGCATACCAGATATGGGAGTCATGATAACTGCCAGGGCTGCCAGCACACACATTCATGATAATGCCCTGGACATTGCATACAACCTGGGAGTTGATGGAGTGATACTCCTTGCAGTTGACATAGACTCTACGCTCCTCACCGGGCAGTGCTTTAATGTGTACATGAGTGCAGTCTATGGCACCCAGTACCTCAGAATAGTGTGCTACATGGTAGAAGAGATGCATACTGTTGGCCCTCTCCTCAGGGGTGTGGGGTAAATAAATGTGCTCATTGGCATGTGTTTGCATGGCAGCCAGGAACTGGTGGAATACCCTGGATGCTGATGCTTGCAAGACCTCCATCATGTTCCCCGTTGGTCTTTGAAAAGTACCTGTAGCTAGTATTCTAAGTGCTACACATACCTTTGTTTCCACTGGGATGGGTTCCCTTCTATTGGCTCTAGGTTTGAGTTGAGGCAGCAGAGCTCGATACATTCTTGAAGTATGTCTCTGTCCACCCTGTAGCACTCTACAATCTCCAGAACATGCAGCTCCTGGAAGGTTACCCTGGGCCTAAACACTCTTCTCCTTCTCAGTCCAGGACTGTTGTCAGCAGTAGCATCCGCACTGACCTCAGCATCTAGCACATACAGATGTAGCAGAGCAGCAGTATCCCCTAACATTCTGTCAATTAAAATTCCCAAGTCTGTACTTCAATGGTACAGAGTATGGGGGAAACATCAGATTGTAGGGTATGAATAATTTATAGTAGTCTGCTGCATATGCAGCCTGTGTGATTGACTAACTATGATGCACTCCACCTGCCAGGTACATCATTGAGGGATTTGAATAGCCCAGTGTAAGTGGAACAGGGGTTATCAGTAATTTATACATGACTGGATTTTTTCTAACTGCCTTCACTGCTAAGCACAGAGGCGCGGTGTGCAAACATGCTCAAACCAGCTAAAACAAGCACCCTGATGCTAAACAAAGCTTAGCAGCACTGGACACATGCCCCCTGCTTTGTTGAGAGGCATACCACACAAACGGTCACTGCCCAGCTCCAATCTGCTTAAACATGTAGTGACACACCCCCTCTTGATGTCAGCTAGCACTCCTGTGGACACCAACATGGTTCTGGGGCTACACAAATTTTAAATGCAGACACGGTAACCCATTTTTGCTATTCAGTAACCCCAGCTCATTTGCATACTGATCAGTGCATACAACCTGGATAGTACACTATTCCAGGGCCTGCCTCCTTAGTAACCACAGAAATATACCATTGTACAAACTCCATGCAGGGTCCTATATATTATTGTCACATATTCCTTATTTTTCATTTTTGTAACTTTTAAATTTTTTTTGGGATAATGGCATGTTTGCTCACTGCTGCGCACTGTGCAAACATAATATGGGTATTAAAAAAATAATAATTATTTTAAATTATATCCAGTAACATTTTGGATACACAGGGCATAGCTTTGCACATATCTGTGTCTACTACACTATTTCTGACCTTCTAACTGGGCTTTTACAGCCCCTGTTCACTTTTTAATTTCTTGTATACCAAAGTTTTCCATGTACACTTCAGACACTAACATGTGATCTGCACGACTGCCTATTTGCTTGTTGTATCACTCTGCACCCTTATTTGCATGCAGTTCACCTACTTATGATGTGATTTGCATGCCACGGAGACTTCCATGTTGGCATGCTCAAGCATACCACTCAGGTCTGATTACTGGATTGCACGGCTGCTTACATCCATGTAAGCTCCATGCCACTATGCCTACATGGAAAATCACTCCATGTAGGCTTTATTGAATTCCTCCCAAGGTCTATAGAAAAATAAATACAACTGCTGAAGTCCCCCGTCCTGAAAATATTCCCTTATATCACTTTTTTTAAAACAAGATAAGGATTCTACAAGGTGCTCATCATACAGACCCATTTAACTTTTAAAAGTGGACTATAACATGTTCAGGTCTACAGAGTTAGGCAACCAGCCAGTGCCCTGCTGATCTGTGCAATCCAAGGAATCTGTTGCATTCCTTTAAATATAAGTACAATTTTTATACTATATTGTGGACTTTTAAACTGTATTTTTGCTATATTGCTGATTTTTTAAAACTGTTATTGCTGATTTGTTTCACTTTTTGTCTGCTATAGCATAGGCCAGATTCAGACCCGCTGAATCTGATTCTGTTTGTTAGACTGAGCACTAAACCAGGCTATCTTTTGTTGGAGAAGGACCCCTTGCACCCGTGGCAGGAGAGTTTAGTTAGGACTCATCTAACTGAAGGTTGCTGAGAAGGGCTCAGTTTTGGGCTTTTTTGTTGGTTAAATTGTTTAATTCAGTTTGCTCACTGCTTTAACACGGCTCCTCAGAGTTAGATAATGAGCCACTGCTCTGTTGTATTCATCTGTGCAATCCAAGGAATCTGTTGCATTCTGCTAACCATAAGTACAATTTTATACTGTATTTTTTACTGTCAAACTGTATTTTTGCTATATTGCAGATTTTTCTTTAAATTGTTCTTGCGGATTTGTTGCACTTTTGTCTGTTGTTGCATAGACTAGCTTCAGACCTGCTGAATCTGTTTCTGTTTGTTAAATTGAGCACTAAGCCAGGCTATATTTTGTTAGAGAGGGCTCCCCTGCACACTTGTGACAGGAAAGTGCAGTTAGAACTCATCTGATTGAAGATTGCTGGCACAGGGCTCAGTTTTGAACTTTTCTTATTGTTTAAATTATTTAATTCAGTTTGCTCACTGATGCTGCATAAGCCCCACATTTGTGCGGGTTTGCTCTTGTTTTAACACAGCTTCACAGAGTTAGGTAACTAGCCACTGCTCTGCTGTATTCATTTGTTTATGCGCAGCTCACCTCCATGCATCATTGCACACTACCACACAGTGGGGGTAACCATTGACATTACAGATGCAAAAACTTTACCAGATACATTTTCCCTTAGTAGCTGCCTGTGATCCAGCTGTGAAGTCCTTAAATTGCTCTTAGCTGCTCAGAGAGCACCTCAGCTGCACTTTTGTCCCTTAAACAGCCCCCAAACCACAAAATCTACAGCAGTCTCATACCATTTAGAAACCCCCCACTAGTATAGACACTTTATAGAGCACCCCGGTAGTACAGACCCAGTTTAGAGAACTCAGTTATACCACACCCATCCATTTTTCTCTCCTGACTGTGAAAACAGGATTTAACCTAGTATTATGGATGGTCGGTTTCCCTCCATTTCTTATAACAGCCCGATTGACATGGGTATTCTGAAGCAGTGTAGCAACTGTCTCATGTACACTGACAACCCTCTACTCCTAAATAACCCAAGTACAATTTGTGAGAGATGCATCTACACTAAGAACCTGGAATCCTTGCTCTCTTGCACACAGAACAGTGTCACTGAACAGGTTGTTAGCACACATACTACACCTCTTACACAAACCATGCACTCAACACGTAAATCATCATATACAGAGGTACTCACCAGAAACCTACTTAAACACCAGAGACCTTCCAACAAAAACATGCTACACCTAATACTGCACCTACAGCATCAAAACACATAAAAACACAAGCACCAGTGTCTCACCAAATAAGCCCATAAGGCAAAGCACATCTAAACCAATTTTTTTAGTTATATGTGACTCTATTGTGAGACATATAGATGTCCCACTCACAAAGCTGGACAAGGAGAAGGTTACGGTCAGCTATCTATCAGGTGCCAGGATCAGTCAGATCACACATGCACTCAAGTCTTTCCAAAACAAGTACCATTATGACTGTTATAGTTCATGTTGGTGTGAATGACTTGAGATGTACTTCACTGGAATATATGAAGAGATACATGATTGAGATCTATGAATATGTATCCTATGCAGGTATGTCCCTAGCCTTGAGCAGTATTCTACCCTCACTAGGATGATACAACAGTATAAATAAAAATGATTGACTTCAACAACTAGCTTAGTTTCTGTTGTCATTATAAGGTGATCCAGTTCCTGTCAGGCTGGGATGACATGGTTAATAGACCACTCTGCTGTGCCAGATATGGTCTTCACCTGTCACCTCTAGGCTTTTGGTTAATGGCTACAGCACTTGCTCCCTGATAGAGCCTGTTTTAGGCAAGGTTTCAAGAACCAACTTTCTGACATGTAAATATCACTCACAAATAAATTAAAGGTTATACTGTTAAATACTAGGAGTTTAAATCAGAAACTGCACTCTCTGGAAGCACTCCTCTCCCTGGAGGATGTTGACATCTGTGTAGTCACAGAAACTTGGTTCAGGGCCACAGAGAGTACCCCGGTCTTTCAAGGCTGCAATGCCTTCCACACTTTGAGACAGTAAAATGAACACGTTAGAACCAAATAAGAGCAGTATATATCTTCATCAAAGATAAATGCTATTCTAGACTGATTAGACAGGAAAATTCCATGGAGTTAACTGAAGTTCAACTAATTGTGGGTAAGAGCCCCCCCCCCTTCAAGTCATCGTTAGCTATAGGCCCCCTTCAATGAACCGAGATACCCATGCTGTTTATTTGGACCTACTTGAGTCAATCAAATTACAACAAAACACTCTAGTCACGGGAGATTTTAACTATCCCTCCATTGACTAGGAAACTTATGCAAGTACCAATATGCTCGTACAAAGGTTCCTGGACTTTGTGAACACTAATGCCCTGGAACAAATAGGATGCAACCCCACAAGGGGCTTAAATATTCTTGACCTGGTCCTCATCAACATGGGTGACCATTGCACCATCACAAGTATAAGATCCTCACTGGTTAAATCTGATCACAAATGACTTACATTTTAATTAGTTATAACATCTAACCCCCTCTTAGGTGAAATCAGGTTAAAAAATTCCACCAAAGCTAATTATACCCTCCTAATGGATGGCATAAATAATTTCCAAGCTTCTGTTACCACAGATGGCATTAACAATTATACTAAGGTATACACAAATGCCCTGTACTAACACTTATACAAATGTATTTTCACAGCTGTACCTGATAAGATCAAAACAAGATCCACAGGAAAAAACAAGCCTCCCTGGTGGACATCTAGCATTAATCGGTTGTACAACAAGGGGAAGAAGTTGCTGTCTAAGAATAAAAAAGAGAGGTCCCAACACTGAAAGAACACCATCCTCTGATTGAACAAACAAATAAGAGAACTTGTAAAATCCCCTAAGGTCAATTTTAAAAAAAGAAATTAGCAACCATAGCTAAGGATAACCATAAAGAATCCTTTAGCTATATCCGTAACCTAAAAGACGTTTACTGAACTAGCTGTGGATGAAATCACACACACTGAGCTTGTAAAAATAGCTAACCTATTAGCTGACAGGTTTGGTGAAAATTTCACCCCACTGTTCCCTCCAAACATTCCATAAAGCATTCCCACTACATCTCCCCCACCTTGCACCTTCAAAGAGCAAGTCATTAATGCCTCTGTTGGACTGGATGACATCCCAGGTTGCATTTGAAATGGTCTAAAACATAAGTTAGAAGCTCCATTAGGTACTGTCTTCAACCACAGCCTGGGTACTGGTTTTGTCCCTGCTGAATGGAAAACAGCAACCATCATCCCCCTTCATAATGGGGGTACAGCTACAGACCCTGGGAACTACAGACAAATAAGCTTAACCAGCTTTATCTGTAAGGCCATGGAATTAGTTATCATGGACCTTATAAATAAGGATATAGGGGATCTCCAAACCCTTGATCCAACACAATGTGATTTTGTCAAAGGCAGGTCATGCCTGTTAAACCTGGTAGACTTCTTTGAAAACATCACCAGAGCCATAGGCAAAAGCAAATCTGTGCATACAGCCTACCTTGACTTAGCCAAGGCCTTCAACACTATCCCACATTCGGAAATCATTGATAAACTCTCCCAGTTTAATATCAAACCTTATGTCATCAGGTGAGCTGACCAACAAATCACACTCAGTCAAAGTTGGGGGGTTTACCTCAACCAGAAGACTTGTCACCAGTGGGGTTCCACAGGGGTCAGTGCTGGGCTACCCTTTTGTTTGGAATATACTTAAGTTCAGGGCAAAACAGATTGGCTTTGGCAAACTAAGTTTGCTGACAACTGCAAATTAGGTGCAATCACTGAATCCCCAAATTATGTCAATATACTTCAATAGGGACTTAAACAAACCAGTGATTGGTACCAAAGCCATGGACTCAAACTCAATGCAAAAAAATGCATTATCCCCTTTGGTAAAAATGATATCCCTGCAGACTATCATATAAATAATAACACCCTACATAACTACTCAGTAGTGAGAGACTTGGGAATGCAAGTTGACTGTAGCCTAAACTTTGACCACCATGTGTCTATTGTTCTAAGGAAGACATTCTACGTCGCACACCTCATTAGAAAAGGAATTAGCTCAAGAGTGAAAGAGGTCATAATAC
Source organism: Protopterus annectens (assembly GCF_019279795.1). NCBI lineage: Eukaryota > Metazoa > Chordata > Ceratodontiformes > Protopteridae > Protopterus > Protopterus annectens. The sequence continues at coordinate 1,541,279,438 of NC_056733.1, forward strand.
TCCTATACTTGACCTCATCAGGCCAATAATTGAGTACAATGCTCCCTTTGGTATATACCTTATCAGCCACCTGTAGCAACTTGAGAGACCTCAGAGATTTCTAACCAAGAAAATTCAGGCTCTCCAGCACATGCCTTACATTGGCAGACTGAAATCACAGTACTCAGGATGTGGTGAGTACAGTAGCATACAGATTACTTAGAGGAGACTTGTGCCTGGCCTACATAGCAATCTCAGATCCAAATCTAATGGAAATACTGCACATCTGCAAGTCAAATGTGACAAGGGACACCTTCTTCAGGGACCTTAACCTGCCCTGCAACATAAAAAAGACCTGCTGGATAGACAAATATGTCTCTCAGAGGTTGCCCTCCTCTGGAATAGGCTACTAGTTCACATCAAACAGAGCGCCTCCATGATCCTGTTTAAGTGTAGCCCAGATGACCGGATGAGAAACCATAAATTTCTGCCAGGGATTTCACCTATGACCCTCCAGATATGGCAGTGGTTGCTAACTATGATCTCGAGTTTAGGCAAAATCCTTTATATCAAGTTTCTCTAGTATTATATTAGACACACATGGCTAGGCTTATAAAGACCTTTGGGTCAATAGCCCAGTAACCACCTATGAACCTATGTCGATTTTAGCTAACAGGGTTAATCTACTTATACCTAAACTAACAATAATCAAACTGGATTTATTTTAAATAGAAAAGTATAGGATAATATAATAAGAATGCTTACATTAATAGATTGTGCAAATAAAAATAAAAAAGGAACTTTCTATCATTAGTCTCGATTTAGATAATGCCTTTGCCTCAGTTAATTGGTCATATATGTTTAAAGCACTTAAAGTGTATAATTTCTCACCTGAGCTAAACACATTCATTTCTAAGTTATACAATAATTATTGTACTTATGTTAAAATAGGTCCCTTTCTTTCTAATTCCTTTAAATTATAAAAAGGGAAAAAACAAGGCTGTCCATTATCACCTTTACTATTTGCAGTAGCCATAAAACCCTTTGCTAATAGTATTAGATCTGATAAGAACATTAACGGTATCAAAATAAAAGAAGATTTCAAATTAAAGATTCAACTCTTTGCTGATGATATTTTACTAACAATAGGAAATATAGAGAATTCATTAGAACATATAATTAGAGCCATGAGTCAGTTTGAAGAAGTTTCAAACTTAAGATTTAATCATAATAAAACAAATAAATTATTAATTAATAAATAATTTAAAAAAATCATACAAAAGCATTCTAACTTCAATTGGAATAACAATCAAATGAAATACCTTGATATAACCATTATGTCTAATAATAAAGAAATGATACAAACAAACTTTCAACAGGTTGCTGATAAAATTTTAAGTTTAATCACAAATTGGAACAAATTCTTCTTAACATGGAAGAACTACTAATGTTTATTGGGATGGTAATTCTCTCTAAAATATTGTTTGTCTTACAATCTTTAATACCATCTCCACCAAAAAACGATGAAGAAGAAAAATAATTTTCTACTTAATTTTTTTGGAATCCTAATAAACCAAGAGTTTCCTTTGAATGGCACAGAAAAGGTTGGGATAATGGTGGAATGTGATTCCCTAATATTCAATTGTATGCTACTTCAACAAAGTAAAACGTATAGTGCTGTGGATAAATTCATCTTATGATTTAAAATGGAAACAAATACATCAAGAAATATATAATAAATAAAAAAATATACTACCACCAGTCATAAACAAATAGTCCCTAATAGTTTTATCTGATTATTAAAAGATGTTTGCATAAATGGAATTGCACCTTCGCAAATTCCCTATTTAAATAACATAATTTCTTCTTTTAAACATTCACATATTGTAAACATTGTATTAAAGACTTAATAGTGTCTATGTTTCTAATTGCATATACAAATGATAGCTTCAAAACTCATAACTTCAACAAAATGCTAGCACTGAAACAACAAAGTAACTTAGTTTATTGGCATCGATTCTTAAATGGTATATACTGTTGAAAATTTAACATCCAAATACAATCAATATTCTGAGAATTGGTTAATTTTATAAATATTTAGAGATTTGTAAACATAGTGATTTATAAGATATTTAACCTAGATAAGAAATCATTCTCCAGATTATTGGAAATCTTAATAATAATCAATAATAATGCAATGAAAAATAAATATCTGTCACACATTTATAACATTATTAAGTTAGATTCTGCATATTTAAACAATTCCTATTGGAACTACTCCTCAAAAAGTAAAAATGAAGAGTTTTCTGAAGAGTACAAGAAAATAATTTTACAATCTACAGATAAAACTACATTGTCATTATATTGGAAAATGTTTGCCTGGAAATTTCTACACAGAGCTTTTGTCGCTCCTAACAAAATTAGAATTATGTATAAATCAAAGCATTAAATGTTGGTGATGTGATTCTGAAATAATAGCTGATTTGATGCATATGGTATATGAATGGGAAGTAATCTCCCCTTTTTGGTAAGAAATGAATACGTTTATTCAAACTCATATATATATACATATATATATATATATATATATATATATATATATATATATATATATATATAATATTTCTAAATCTTAAGTTTTATTTTATGTTCTATTTCCTGAAATAATTCCAAAAACCCAAGTGCCTCTTCTTTGGTCCATTATTGCTATAGCCAGAAAAGTAATTACTACAAATTGGAGAAGTAAAGTTACCCCCTTTAGTGTTGAATTTATTAGTATGGCAAAAATTGTTTGCAGTAGTAAGTTGCATACTATAAAGATGAGAACTTCTAATATTACACATTCATATAAATCTTGGCTTAAATCTAAAGACTTGTTTGAAAAATATTAATTGTTGATATGTATAACGTTGATGTATTGATCAGCTGTGGACCTATGTAAATAGTTGTTTGTTTATAATTGTTTTGCTTATTTATTGTTTTAAGACCAAATGGGGAAAAAGAAAGAAATATACTGGTTATACCTAACAGCTTGCAAGCACTTATGTTTATTTAATGTAGCAGAACAAAACCTGAGAAGTATATCATTCCTATAGTATATAAGAAAATACATTTTTCACAGGAAGGCAAGCAATATATCATGTCTAACAGAACACGCTTTTATGTGATGACTATTGTTCTGAAATAGGTACTGCCTGCCTCCCATAAAAGCTTGAGAACAGCAGCCTAAGAACAAAAGAGACAGTGAATTTTCTAAAGTTTGTTACTGTATAACACCCCCAACATAAGTTAATAAGACAATTGTGAGAATTATGGGGTAACATTATAATTGTGTTAGCTGTTGACAGAAGAACTGCTATTAAACTGTGTTGCCAAAGAAGTTGCTATTTTGTAGACTCTTTGGTGTACAAGAAAGACTGCTGCTGTAAAAACAAAGATATCACCAATTTATAGATTCTGTGAGAACCAGTAAAACTCTCCCCTGGATTCAGCAAGCACTGCATGGCATGCAGGAATAGTGCAGGAGCTGCTGGAGGCAATATGGCCACCGTGTGACCCAGGAATAAACTCCAGGGATGTGCACGAGCGCTCCTGCACTATTCCTGCATGGACACAGCTCCTGTATGCAAATTACCCCATTTGCAGGTGAAAACCATGCAAATGAGGTGAATTTGTGATCCAGGAAGCTATCAGTCGGCCGTGCAAGACTAGTGTACTGTGCAGAAATGTAATCGGTTAGTTACCAAGTACATTTCTGCAAACTACAAAACGGAGCCATGGCAGCTTCAAATAAAGTGTGTATATTATGTTTAAAGCATGCCAATGGCCAAATATATGGCCATTGGCATGGAAAACAGTTGTCAAAATTAAAAAAAAAAAAACTATTTTTTTAGCCGATTTTGGCTGTTTAAGTGTAGTGCATTGGCGCGCAAACGGGATCGGGCCGAAAATAAATTAAAAAACCTGAAATAAGCATTGTATCCAAAATCACTATTCTGCCATTATACTCAATGGCAGGCAGAAGACAACATGGCCAGTGAATAGTGGTTGCTAAGCTGGAAAGTTCAATGTGGGACTTGTAACTATGCATTAGTAGGCAATCCTCTGCAAATGAGGGGAATGATACTGAATTCCAGATTTCCCCTCATTGCTAGCTAGCAGCCAACTCTGTAAGTGCAGGAATAACATGGTGCAAGCCTAAGAGTTACCTGACATCATAGGGATATGTGCCAGGCATACTGTAAGTGTATTGGAGGCCTGTGGCTTGGGTTTGCCCTTAGCTTAGCAGAGCTAAGCAAGGGGGTGTGTCTGAGGCTGCATAGCACTCCTTACATTGCCTAAGCGGATGTGCATGCCATGCACAGAGTTTTAAAGAAAAAAAAAGTAAACCAGGAAATAGCAGCTCTGTGCATATCTGAGCACTGTGCTTGTGCGGTGCACCCCTGGGCATAAACAGGAAGGCAATGGGAAGGGAAAACAGCAGTAGGAAAATCAAGGAGAACTAGCATAGCTGGCAGGTGAAATGTATCAGAATCAGCCAATTAAACAGGCAGCAGCCCAGCCCAGCACACCACTATAAGCTATGCAAACACCTTACCCTCTGGTTTTTCCCACATACTCTACACCACCAGTGTACACAAGTGGGGAAATTTTACCAAACAAAAGGATCAAAATGATAGGGGCTGCAGCAGCTATCATACATCAACATGTGGAAGAGGCTGAGGGTGGTGAGGATGAGAATGCTGTCAACCAACCCACAGTGAGGAGAAGGAGAAGAGTGTACAGACCCAGGGTAACCTACCAGGGGCTACATGAGCTGGAGATAGTGGAGCACTATAGGGTGGACAGGGACCTCCTACAGCAAATTGTTGAGCTATGCCGGCCACACCTCACACACAGAACTAACAGAGGGGAATCCATCCTAGTGGATACCAAGGTATTTGTAGGCCTAAGAATACTAGCCACAGGTACCTTCCAAAGGCCAACTAGGGATATTATGGGGATCTCACAGGCATCAGCATCCAGGGTACTGCACCATTTCCTGGATGCCATGTCAGCACATGCCGGTGTGCACGTATATTTCCCCAACACCTGTGAGGCATTGGCCAGCAATATCCATCTCTTCCACCAAATAGCAGAATACCCTGAGGTAGTGGGTGCTATTCCACCAAATAGCAGAATATTCTGAGGTAGTGGATGCTATAGCCTGTATGCACATGCACATCAAAGAACCACCTAGTGAGCGGGGTAGGGTCTACATCAACCGCAAGGGCTTCCCCTCCATCAACTGCCAGGTCATGTGTGATGCTCCGGGCATTATAATGAATATGTGTGCAGGCTGCCCTGGAAGCTATCACAACTGCCACATCTGACATCTGATGCAGCTGTACCAGAGATTTGCCAATGGGGGCATCCCTTACAGTCACCTAGTGGGAGATGCTGGTTATGCACTGGAGCTGTGGCTGATGACACCTATCAGAAATGCACACCTGAACAAGAACTCCATAATGAGGCACAGGCACAGACCAGAATCATAATAGAGTGTGTGTTTGGGATGCTCAAGTCATGGTTCAGGTGTCTGGACACGTCCGGTGGAGCCTTGTAGTACTCACCAGCTACATGTACCCAAATTGTCATTGTATGTGCTGTGCTACACAATATGATCCTGTGGAAACAGCTGCAGCAGGAACATTACAGAGCAGGGCCACACAGCCCCCAACCATTGCAAAGGCCTGCACAGGCTCAGAGTGACTCAGAGGAGGAACAACCTGACCCTGCCCCAGTAGGCAGAAGGGGGCATGCCCAATATGCCCAGGCCTTGGCAAAAAGGCAACTTATAGCACATACACTGACACGGTAGGGACCCAGGGAATGACACCTCTCTCTGACTTGCACATACAGTAAAAGGGATGCCAAACATGACACTACCTGTGCTTAACCATGTATAGGGAGTGTACTATGTGCATCCGACATAGTCAGCCCACCAGCAGCATCCTCAATACTGGCACAGCCACAACGTAAGTCACTCTTCCTACCAATTGTTGAATGGAGAATTATGTGTTGTTACTTGTATCTATGGTATGGATGTGAGCATGCAAGGGAATTGGGTGGGTGAATCGGATGTCAGAAGATAGTAGACACCTATAGTGGCAGCATGAGATCTGTCAAAAATACTGGCATCACCATAGTAGCCAGTACTAGACAAGGTGACAAAACTCACTGTAGGAAATGTGCTGAGCCACATGTGTGTCCTTTGGACACACTCATGCCAGTCAGGGAGGCTCACATACCAAGCAGCTGTCTCAGCCAGCAGGGCAGGTGTAGGCAAACACAAACAAAACCTGTGATAAGTCCTCTGATTTATGCCTATGGAGAACACCCCCCCCCCAGACTTACACAGACAGACTACAACAGGTCAGGCAGTGGAATGTTAGTTCTGAAGGGTAAGAAGTCAGAAACTGAAATGTAGGTCAATCAAACCTAAGACCTGTAGTACACTGATATACCCCTAGTCAGCATGATGGGTTAGACTACAGAATGAAATGAAGTACCTGAAATACCAATACAGTCATAGCAAATGTGTACAAGTGTCAGGTGTGCCCCCCCAATCCTATGTAGAAATATAGTAACAGTCGGGTGTGCCCTCCCATAATCCTATGTAGAAATGCAGTAACAGACAGGTGTGCCACCCCCCAATTCTGTGTAGAAATGTAGTAATAGTCAGGTGTGCCCCCATTCCTATGTAGAAAGGTAGTAACAGTCAGGTGTGCCCCCCACAATCCTATGTAGAAATGTAGCAACAGTCAGGTGTGTCCTCCCAATCCTATGTAGAAATGTAGTAACAGTCAGGTGTGCCCCCCCCCAGCCTATGTAGAAATGTAGTAATGTGTATGCGTAGGTATAATAACAGTGGGGCACAGATTACATGAATTGGCCAAGGTAGCAGGATAGATTGTAGCATGTGTACAATATGCAGGTCTGTGTGTGTTTTAGGTTTGTGTGTGTTGTATATTGTGTTAGAGTGCTCAGTATGTATGCATGGTGAGGTTTGTCCTGGTGGCCATTGCCCAGTACTGCTGATGACACGGCCAAGTTCTCACAACTGTAGTACCAAACACAATGCTTCCCAGCAAAACACATTCCAGCAGTAAGCCATAGTAAATGTTTGGCAGTAATATGTCTCACCATCTGAAAGATAGACATGGCATGAATGTCGGCTCAGATATACAAGCAGTACACAGGGGGAAATACCCCAGACAGTGTATAATATGTAACTGTCAAATGGACACACCCTTGGAATTGTACATACAGGTTTGCAGCACATTATTTGGGCTTTTAGTAGGGAATACCGATGTCACCTGGCCAGACACTGGCAGACCACAAAGGTCATAGGAATGAAGTATTGAGAAACAGCTGATGTCTCTGCACAAGCCAACATAAGTGGAATGCCAAATGCATATCTGTGAGTCAGATGCAAGTAGTGTCCATAGCATGCATGCACCCAGCTCACCCCAGCACCATCTACAGATACCTCTCCAGTCTTATCCCTGCTGTTGGGAATGAGTACAATATGACCCCCATCTGTGTATGGCAATAGCGAAAGAATGCAGCATGCAGAACAGGTGTCCCATGCAGGTGTGTTCCTAGCTGTAAGCAGCACACTGTCAGCATCCACACCACTGGATCAATAATGACAGAAAGTATTGGCATGGACACCTTGCACACTTACCCTGTCACCCCAGGGGAATATAGTGTATTGCAGTCTGGGACTGTAGGACTGACAGAATGCAATGGCCAGCTACAGCTGGCCTGCATCACTACCAAATGGCCTACAGTCCTCTGCTAAAGGCCTATGTCTCACCTGTACTTCCAATGTATGTAATATCATGGACTCCCAAATAACAACATAACACAGTCCACAGAACACAAATGCAAGGCCATGTGGACAAATCACAGTAACATGTCCACCATGTCCTACTGCATGAATTGTGGACCAACACCAAATTATTGCTGGGATGAGGTGATAACTATAGGGAACATATCAGATAATGGTTGCATAATGTATGGAAGAGGATAGAATAATGGGGTGGGTGTTGGGAGCATGGGCAGCATGGAGTGTGTGAAGTCTAAAACTCAGCTGTGTGCACATACTATCCCTGGTTGCAAACACAAGAATGTGTGGTTACAAACCTGCTCATAAACTACAATATGAAGGGGTAATGTCCAGAATTATGACACCTGCCTCTGGGTAACCTGTGTGAATCTGTACAGCTGTGAGGTATGGCCACAGCAGGATATGGCCATACTGTCACGTTGATGGATGTACAAGCATGGGATCCTCTGTCATCACTGTACCATGGTGCCGAACCATTTACACAGACCCAGCATTAAGTGTCTGCAGCTTCCCCTCCAGAATTGCATGATTGTGCAAGAATATGTAGACTGCTGACCACAATACTGGACACAGCTGCAGTCACCCTGTGTTCCCCAGGACATCACTGTAAGAAACTATGTATACCTGACAGTACCTGAGGACATAAAACATCACAGTGTATACCAGTACATATGTCTGAATATCTCTGCTAACACCAGGACCATGTAGCAGAAGCAGCACAGACACAATTATCTACAGTAACCCACTATCCTTTGCCCAATCTGACCCCATATTGTCAACCAATCTACAAATATCCTGCAAAACAGTTTGCTAGCTGTAGGTGTAGAACACAAAAGTCTGCACTGGTGTGCAATCTACCTGGAATGAATTCACACATTCAGTACAGAAGGTCATACTGGGCAAGCTCCCACACTTAGAGAAATGAAGGCCATGTCAGACAACAAAATACTGAAAGGTCATACTGGTCATGCTCACACACTTACAGAAATGAAGCCCATGTCTGGCAACAACAGTGGACCATACATATCTGACAGTCACAGATGTTAGTGCATACACTCCTCAGTACACAGCAGTCATGCTTGACACACACATTGGATAGGAATACACACATATATCCAAGGACAACACACTATAATAGGCCAAAAATACACATACATAGATGTGTGGAAGAGAGTGACAGTGACAAAGATCCCCCCATCATGAGGCCTGTCCCACCCAGCACACACCCAATTGGCTAAAACCACATGATGTTGTATACACGTACCTGTGGAATATAAACCTGTGTTTGCCTGAGTGTTGTGCGTCTGCTTCTAGATGAATGGGTTATGGCCCATGCACACACACTGCACTCCCCATTGCACTATTATGGCAGGCCTGCTGATGTCTTTACCTTGAAATACACCTTTAGGGAAGTAGTAGCACAGTAATCTCCGTGGCGTGTCCTGCAACTGCGTAATGCTGTAGTGTGATATACTAGTTAGGTAGGCGTTTTAATCCCAGACATGTGTTTCTGTAGGCAGCAATGCTTTTGAGGCCATTCACTGTCACTACAACCTCCATTGCCCTTCTTTGTCAAGCCAGCTGATGTCATTCACTTTGAAATACACCTTTGGGGAAAAAGTAGCTCAATAATATCCGTGGCACATCCTATAACTGCATAATGCTGTAGTGTGATAAACTAGTTAGATAGGAGTTCTATTCCCAGACATGACAAGTGTGGGTGACTGTGTAGGGAGCAATGCTTTTGAGGGCATTCAGAGTCATTACAACCTCCATTGCCCTTCTTTGGAAAGCCTGCTGATGTCATTCACTTTGAAATACACCTTTGGGGAAAAAGTAGCCCAATAATCTCTGTGGCATGTCCTATAACTGCGTAATGCTGTAATATGATATAGTAGGTTGGTAGGAGTTCTATTCCCAGACATGACAAGTTTGTGTGTGTTTGTTTATCTGTGTAGGGAGCAATGCTTTTGAGGCCATCCATAGTCACTACAACCTCCATTGACCTTCTTTGGAAAGCCTGCTGATGTCATTCACTTTGAAATACATCTTTGGGGAAAAAGTAGCCCAATAATCTCTGTGGCGCATCCAATAACTGTATAATGTTGTAGTTTTATATAGTAGTTAGGTAGGAGTTCTATTCCCAGACATGGCAAGTGTGGATGTTTGTGTGTTTGTCTGTGTAGGGATCAATGCTTTTGTGGCCATTCACAGTCACTACAACCTCCATTGCCCTTCTTTGGCAAGCCTGCTGATGTCATTCACTTTGAAATACACCTTTGGGGAAAGAGTAGCCCAGTAATCTTCATGGTGCATGCTATAACTGCATAATGCTGTAGTGTGATGTACTAGTCAGATAGGAGTTCCAATCCCAGACAGAGCAACTGTGAGACTTGGTGTGTGTGTTTGTTATTCGTATCCTGTGTGGAGGTGACTGTGAATGTGTAAAAACAGGACTCATTGTAGAGTGGGTTTTGCAAATTTCTTTATGATGGGCCTATTATATGTCACAATGTCCACCTTACAAGGATAACAGATGTCAAACAGCAGAAAGGTTAGGGTTGACAATCCATACCCCTACATGTGACATCAAGGCTTGGTGAACAATTTAGTCAACCCTTGTATTACCCAGAGAATACTCTCAATCCATGTCCCATATACAAATGCACTTCGCTAGGCAACAACCACTATGTTGATATTTCCCTGCATATTCCCCACAGATAGTAACCATGGTGTGATTGCAGCAGAATACAGAGGGCATGGCACCCTGTCCCATTACTACAATAGGCACATAATTGCATACAGTACTCCTTCACTATGTACCCCACTGGACGCCTGCAACACCTGTAGTGCCAGCAAATGTAACCCACAAAGGACATACCATGCCTTATATACACATGCCCTGTATGGACAGATGCCACTGACACTAGGGAATACCTGTATCATGCTGTCAATGTAGGTGCAGGGTCAACCTGGTGTCCATTGCCAGTTCCCACCACATGAGGCCAGGAATGATACATTTGATGATAACAATCTGTGTACTCAGCATGTCCCAGACACCCCAGGTACTCTTTCACATGTCACAGAACATGCTTGTGGGATGTGTGCACATCCCAAACACCATCCATGTCATGGACTATAGAAAACATACATGGCAAGCATTGCGCAGCACTGGCCACCCACAATAGTCACCTAGATGACTGGATGGTGAATACAATACCCACATGTGTGGGCCGATCCAGATACTACGCCCCTGAGCCATACTGCAGATCATTTTCATGTGGCCTGAAGCCAAGGTATACCCTTTACCTAGCCTTGTGGCACAGTCAACCACTACATACCTGTGAAGCAATGCACCCATGCATGTCAGTACTGGCAACCTGTGTCTGTGTATGTGTGGAGTATAATGATTTGGACACCATTCACACTCACTATCCCTCCCATTGGCCTACTGAAGCATGCCTTCTGATGTCAGACACCTTCACATACCCTTTGCACATATATCATCCTGATAACCCATGTGGTGCATGTGACACCTGTGTATTACTGTATTGTGGCAAACTAGCTAGTTAGGAAGTCTAATCCTGACTCTGCCAACTGTGATAATGTGTGTGATTCCCTGAGAGAGTGTGGCTGTGTCGACGTTGACAACTGTTCATGTGGACAGTTACACGTACTGCACCTACCTTATTCCTCCTTTATCACTGTTGCAGATGTCAGTCACCATCAGATATACCATTGGACAGCTACCCAACATGTAAGCTCTGTGGTGCATGCAATTACTGCATAGACATGTGATAGCAATACATAGTCAGGCAGGGGTTTGAAATCCCCTACTGGTAAGTATGTGACATAAACATGCTTAGGTTTTACTCTCCCACCCGCTCCCTGTCTTACTTTGTCTCTGTCTCTCTCACTACCTCTCTGGTGGATGTGGATAAGTACACCTGCTTTGCTTAGGCAGTAGCTTGTGTTTTGTAAGTGATGCTCATGATCAGCTGATGGCCTCTGCACAAATTGCAGTCCACCACTAGCTGATTGCATGTGGAACAGCTGTGGTAACATTCCCATAGCCAATTGCATGGAAACACACTCCTATACCTATGAACATCATGTGGCTGTTGGGCCTTTTAATTCACTGTGAGGAGGACCTCATGTCAGTGTTTGGCAAACAGCATCACAAATGGTAGTGGGATTTACCTCTAACAACATACACTGTGGAGACAGTCCAGCAAACAGGAGGAGGATGTTCCAGACATGTCTACAGAATGTAAGTGTTGCTCTTCTGCATTTGGAGTAATGTTTGTTTAACAGGGCTTGTGTGGATATGGCTGGTATACATGATTTAATACCTGTCATGACAGTGTTATGTGTTTGAGGAGACTCCCACCTGTAGGGTTATCTGCAGACTAGGCAGTGTTTGGAGTCTTATGTTTCCTGTGTTACTCATGCATCACCTATCTTCAAACTGCAGAAACATAGTCTGAGGATTGCAGTTAGTACATGGTGACAGCCGTGAGAGTTACTGACTTCATATGCCTCATAGGACATATGTCATAACAAACCCTGTTACAACAGTAAATGTATGTGGGTATCACAGCAACATGCCAATATTGGCCCAGTGTTTGTGGCTCCAGCCACAAGTCTGTCATCCTTTGTATGTATGTCATACAATAAGAGGTGCATATGTTCTGTACACCATTATTTATTGACATCATACCTAATAACAAGCCAGTCAGATATCAGACTGCTAGACATGTTATGTATAGTAGGGATTATTACTGAGGACATAACCTGGGCATTCTGTGGTTGTGTGTACAGTAGTGGGGTCCATGTACTTATGGTGATTGTTGACAGAATGTGTATTGTAAATACGTACCTTGGCCTGTGTATAGACTGTGGTAGATGTCATTGTTTTTGGTCCTGTTCTTTCTGATGTTACATGCTGCTCCATTGTATGATACCCTATCAGCTCACATGTTTGTAGTGCCAAACACACACGTGTCCCATACCACAGACAGGCATTGGACCACACTGTGTTGTGACCCAGTATATGCTGGGTTAGTCTGTGAGTGGCACATATGAGGATGGTGTTGATCAGAAAGTCCATATAGTGTAATATTAAGCTTGCGTACTATATGTGGCTGTGTTCACATTGGTTGTGGGTATGCACTTTCACACAGGTGTCTGTTACTCTGTGCTGTGACATGCCTGTAGAGCCTGCTATATTTGTAGGTACATGTGTATTCCCCCCATACGAAATGTAGGCCAGTGTTGTGGTAGTCTGCCTGTAGTTTTCACAGTGCTTTGTTATATGACTAGCAGCTTAGTGTAATTACCCAGTGTGATGTTATATCCAAATATGTGCAGGAAGTACTGCTGCCGAGCCACCATAACAATTGTGTATTTTTGACAAAGTAGTGGGATTCTGTATAGGTGTATGTCACTAACTACTAGGTAGTATGAGGCCATGTGACCTCTGCACCACCAGTTATTATGTGTCAGGACAGACAGGAGCTTGTGAATGCATGAACTGTGTGGGCAGATGTAGTCCAGTATTTATGTGATATACCCATGTACATGGCTGTTAACATCCACATTGTCAGGCTTGGTTCACATGTCTCGCACTAAGGGGATCTGTGTATACCTCTGGACTGACCAAAGAGTGCCAGACTGTCCACATATATTGGTCATATCTCTGCTGTAGTCCACATGATCATTACTGTGCTATCAGTAGTACTGTAGTATGATGTCCTGAGGATCTCTGTCAGTAACTGATGGCGTACATGTCAATATCAGATGTGACCTCCCACACACAACATGTCTGTTAAGACAACCCCTGTTACTGTAGCAACAGTCTACATATATATATATATATATATATATATATATATATATATATATATACCTGCAATACATACATGACATCCCCTTGCACTAAGAGGTTGAGACTATTGGTGCTGAGGTAGGACTCCACTCCATGTTCTGGACATATGGTAAACATATATGTATGTGTATATATATATATATATATATATATATATATATATATATATATATACATATACATATATATATATATATATATATATATATATATATATATATATATATATATATATATATATATATATATATATATATATATATACACACACACACACACACAGATCTATAAATGGCCATATATATGTGATGCACTAAGTATATATGAATATATATGTGTATATACATATAGACATGTATCTGCATATGGATATATCCATATCCTTGTCATGTAAACATTACTGTTGTATATATCTTTCCAGATATATCACACTGTATGCATCTGATATGTGTATATTTAGATATAACAACATATGTGATGCAACAGTAATATTACTAACATGTACTATACAATTGTAGAAGTCACAGCGATTGTTCAATATGATTCAATATGTCTACTGACAGATGTATTGGAAATACAACAACTATACTCACAGGTGTCATGGTGTAGTGGTTAACTGCTGTGACTGTAGTGTACAGGGTCCTGGGTTCAAGAGCTTTTTATTTTGTTGCTGGGCAGTACAAGGGCTGTTGGATACAAAGTGGTTAAGGCAGTTCTGAGGAACTTTAAGTGGGTTTGCGTGAAGCTAAGCGGTGCTAATGTACTGTTAAACGTACAGGCACTTACACTTTGTAGGCATCGCTTACCAGTGCACAAATCTGCTTAGCTGTTATATTACAGCAATGTTGACACCTGCTAAACAAGGCTCAGCCCTGGTAACCTGTGCTCACATCCCAGTCTGATAACATAGCAGGGTAATGACATCTGTAATAGGTGTATATAATGCCATGTACATAACATTTGTCTATATGCTGTCAGTACAGTAGCAAGGGGTGTGAGTCTCATGTCTGGGACACTTGAGTGTATATGACCTGTACAACACTCTTATCCATGTGAATGTGCTACATACAAGGGTAGTATCCCAGGTTATGTGCCGCCACACTGGCATGTAGTGTATCATGATGTTACTACTGTTAACAGTGCTTTCCCAAGCAAGAGTAGATTGCTAATTGCAGTACTAGCAACAAACACCCCTGCATGCATAGATGTACTCTGAGTCCTCATTGTCATGTTCCTGTTGTGTGAGCTGTGTCACATTATATATTTTCTACTGGATAATGATCTGACATGTAGAAATTAACTGTAGACTACTGTCTGTATAGCACATGTCAGTGAGAGCTGCCAACATGTAGTAATGGCATACATACTAATGTCAGACATATATCTGTTGACATATTCATCCTACTGCATAGCTAGTTGGCAAGCTAATGTATGTCATTCCCTGTACAGATGTGCAGATGGCAGGTATCCAGCTTGGGTACGTGCAGTCAACCTATGCTTGACTGACACTGACATGTCTGCCCAGCTGTGTTATAACTGGCACAGATAGGACATAACATCCTGTATGCACCACATGCCACAGGTATCTCCACTACACTACCACAGTCAACAGAACATGCTTGAGTACAGGTCTCCAACACAGACACTAACCATGTTTTGTAATACATGTTGTATACATGTCAACTGGAGAACCTCACCGGCCATTCGCAGGAGGCACCCAGAGGATTGGATGATGCATGTCACTCTCACCCTGAGGGTCACCACAGTGGTGTCTGTAGATAGATTGCCTGCTGGCACATGGCAGGGGGCGTGCTATCACTGTGCACACATCCCCTACACTTCCCATATCTCCGTGAACAATAGCCAGGTACACACCTATGACCACCTGCAGCGATGCACCCCAGTACTGACAAAAGTGTACATCTGCATTACTGAGGATATCAGTGTCTGTGTGTTAGTACACCTGTAGTTGGGAATACCCTGAGGTCCTTCACACCCACCATAACACCCATTGCCATAGTTAGATGTGGCTGCTGCTGTGCCAGACATTACATGTACCCTGTTATGCTCCTCTCCCGAAAGACTACCTGAGCCTTGCAGTACCAGCACAGCACTGTTGCACAAATGGGTTAATAGGCATGGGATACCCACTGAGTTCTGGCAAGTGTGTGTATGTGTGCATGTGTGTATATCTGTAGGGTACAGCATTCTGAGGCCACATAATCCTATTACATTACACATTGTCACACAGTATTACAGATAGTGATGCTGCTGCCCATAGCAGAGGCATGATAATGCATCACCCTACTATGCCTGTGGCATGTAAATTAGATGCATATCCCTGTAGTACCACTCTTGGGATGGACAATGGGTTGTATTACAGTCCTAGTAAATGTGTGATGGTGGGTATGTCAGAGTGTCATCATGGGTTCCAGTGCATACAATATCCACAGTGGGGTGTGGGTGATGTGTACACTGTCATTACACCATGGTACCCCCGGTACATGTCCCATATACCACTGTATGGTGACCACTTTCAATATCAACCATACAGGTAACTGATAACACTATCCAGCCCAGTTATGCATGTGCTGTGTGCAGTCTATATGTAACACACTGGACACACTGACAAGTTAGTTAGCACTGATAGGCCCAGGTCTCACGGATATGTGTCTGCCTGTTATGTGTCTATTAATGTGTATATGATGGTATGTCACATTATGTATTGTCCATATACAACCATTACATCCCCCATTACCATACTGTACATGCCTGGAGATGTTCTGCATGTAACATATAACCTGGAACACATATCATCCTAAATGCTGTGTGGTGTGTGCCATTAAAGCTGCACAAATCAGTAGCACTACATACCTAGGTAGGGGTCTAGTCCCAGTGTTGCCAAGTAAGAGTGTGCATGTATGTGGAAAGATCTACTTCAGGTTGCTGAATATACATGTCCCAGGGGTCACCTGTCCATGTGGCACAGGCAGTAACTGTTATACAGACCTGTGACATGTGTTCAACTGTACCCAGGATATGGCAAAGCCATGGTGTTACCACAGTGTCATACCCCTTGTGAGATATGACAGCAGACCATCCTCCTGCTGACACATATACACCTACAACACAAATGGATAACATTATGGAGACCACAATCACTCAGTGTTACTAACAGCTATAATGCTTCATGTCTGGACAGCTACATTACCTGACATGTAAGCATTAAACATTACTGCTGACAACATGTTACACAGCATTACATTGGTAGACTGTAGTACAGTCACCGTGTGCATCATAACCATATTAGCCTGTCCCTGCATCAATGTTATGGATGACAGGGATGTGGCACAGGTATCATCATTTGAACAGGGTGTGTTGTTGGTTTGCCAGAGACCTAGGGTGGGCCATATGTTTGACACCATGTGTGTGGGTGAGGGGTGTAAGTTGCTGATATGGGCATGGTGATGTGGTGTGTGTAGGTATGGGGTTGCCCTAAGTGTGTTTGTATAGTGTTTGGGTATGCATGCACACAGTTCTGCCATGTGGCTGCCCTATACAGGTGTTTCTTGGACAGCTGTAGACCATACCTGGCAGAGTGTGCAGTTCACCTCCTCCGGCCACGGACACGTGGATTTTGCCTGCCAGGGGTTCCATGGGCACAACCAGTTACAGGCCTTGATCTGCTACTCTCCTCTGATGATGACATGTGTCTGCTGGCATCAGGTCCCTCCTGGGAATAGCCAGGGCCACATGCACATGGCCTGCTGTGGTGTGGTGTGGACAGCACCCCCCTGCAGTACCTGGGCTGGTACTGCCGGAGAGGCTTGGCGCCCTTGCATGTCCACATCGACTGCCAGATGTTGGTGTTGCTGGCCTATGTCCACGTGGCCATTGCCCCACTCCCACCACATGCTCTAGCATGGACAATCCATGGTCGATGAGGCCCACCATCTCACCCAACCATCTATCCATGACCTCTGTTTAAACATGGAGGGCACCTGCAAGTTCATGGACGTTGTTACTTACATATGCGAAAGCAGCCCTCTGCAGCCTCAGACCCTGTCTGATGTACAATTCCATATGTGCCTGTGCCCGCATGACAGTCTGAAACATGCACCTGCTGGTACCAGTTGTGGCACTTCTGCCTGTGGCATGATGACCAGCGGTCCTCCCATGAGCACCCCGGTACATCTACCTATGTGGTGCCCTGCAGACATCTGGTTATGCCTGCTGTGTCCAGACACAGCAGCCATAGATATCGCACTCTCCTGTGCACTGCCACCAACCGCCAACTGTCCCTCTGCTATAGCCACTAGTGATGGGGTATCTGTAGGCACTGTGACTGTGTGTGGGGATGGGGTGGTTAACAGGGGGATGTCAAATGATTGTGCAGTTTCAACCTCTGACAACCTCGCCTGTGCCTCAACACACCTATCATCATTTTCAGTGTCTGTATGGATACCAACATCAGATTGCATTCAGGAGGGACCCTGACCCACCTGGCTACCTGTGAGTGGAAAACAAGAAATGCACTTTAAGACCTGTATGGCATTGTATAACACTACACACATACACACACACACATGCACACACACACACACACACACACACACACACACACACACACACACACACACACACACACACACACATATATACATACACACACACACAGACACACACTGAAATTCCACCACAATACCTGCCTGTCCCTGAGTTTACAGACTGTCCCATGTTTAGTCATGTACATTCCTCATCCTGCATCACACTTGGAAACATGCATTCATTAATACCACTCATTAACTTATCATTCTTCTAATTGCCTAGACAAGTGATCACAACACATGACCTGTTACTCCATTACATCTTTGACTTGATTGGAGTAGGTTTTACAAGGACTCACTGCTGTCATCCAGTGTTCACCCTGGGTATGTCTGGACATCATAAGCATGGCCCCCATATGTTAGAGGCTACTACGGTCACTCAATAATGTCACACACTGGAGTGTCTTATGAAACTACTGCTCAGTAGATGCAAGATCTGTTGCTCAATCAACTTATTATATGGACACCAGTAATATATGGATGCACTCCCTTGTGTTGTCTAGTAATTCCCCAATGCATCTGTAGTGCTGCATATGTGGGTAGTCATTCACCTTTCTGCTGATTGCAATTTTAACAGTATACCTAGTGTCTAGTTTCCCTCCCACTGCATGTTCCATGCTACAGACCTTATTATACTATCAGCTGTCCTGAGAATACATATCAGACAAGTATTCCTGGTGTCTCATGTGTCAGCCCATGTCCATGTACTGCACAATTCCAAAGGGAAGTACTGACATATGAACAACCCCACAATCACACATGTGCATACATGGACACCCACACAAACACACACACACATGCACACACATATCCTACATGCATCAACCCCCCTCCACTCCACCAGATTGCACTTACAGACAAAATAACCCCCCCACACACACACACACACCTACAGTTGAGGTTGCATAAATATAGTACACACAGACCTCCCATTACCCATGTGTTACCATGCATAACATATGGTACTTAACAGCATGCAGTGCAGCTGTAGTCAATCCATGCTAGCAACAGTATACAGGTGTGTGCTGCATGGGCTGTGTTAGTAGGTGATGCCCATTCCCCTGGAAAACACTGCACCCATGTACATAGTATTGCTGTGCACCTTTTCTGCACCCTGCCATGTACTATGCACCATAACTCACAGGTGTGCACACCATTGCTGAACATGTAGTACTGTGTCAGTTATGTCTGCTCTAATGCTCACAGCCCCTATGTGTTTATCTGGCACATACCTGGGATGATATGTGGACAGATGTCATTTGTCAATGCCTGATGTCTGATTTACAGATTTCAACTTCAGCGGTGCATGTATGACCAATATGATACTATTGCACTAACAACCGTCAGACCTTACCATGGCTATGGGGAATGTACACACCCTTATTGATATGATGCCCTCTTCCTTGACATGCCATGGGACCACATCACTGCATATGTTAACATTACATGAGCCTGATATGTGACATATGTCCTGTACAATGAAATGCAGTGTCTAACAAATGTGTTAGTTGTGCTGATGCTAACCATGATGCATATACTTCATGGGTGCATATGTGTGAATGCCCTTATCATGATGGTTTGTTGCACCTGCTGTTATGTGTACTACAGCAGTCACTATCCCTGGCAGGGGTATACTAGGATGGGCCATCCGCATTTGCCAGTATTTGGTCAGTCTGCCCTACACAAGTCCCCCAACTCTGCATGATTGCAAGATCAACTCATGTGCACATCCCTTGGGGTTCACACACTGCCGTCACTATTGCTGTGGAGTTAGGGTTATGTTCCTAACCCTGACTTGTGCAGATACAGCTATTTGTAGCATCCTTAGGATCCCTGCTGCAGTGCACTGTTGTGTCATGATGACACCCCCTCCCCATCTTCAGCCTTTTTGCAGATGCTTGACAACTATGGCGTACACATGTGTGTCAGTTTGCAGTGTCCCAAACACTAAACACCATGTGTAACAGCCTAGTCCCAGTTAATGAATGGCAAACATACAGATGTACATTGTCACCAGCACAGTACAGATGGGGACGGTGGGCATGAGGTGGGGTGAGGTGTTGGTTATGCAGCACATCTATCTTACATGTTACTGTCTGCAGGTTTCCAACGTGGTCATGGTACAACAGTACACATTGCAACGCATGACTTTTGGGGACCTCTTCTGTTATGCATACACTACCTGCAGAGAGGCCTGTCTGATGTTTCCTGTGGTACAACTGTCACATCTGATTACCCTAATCCATAGGTCACATGTTTGCAGAGTCCAGGCAATTGCTGAAACAGGTATTGAACAGCCAGTACTTGCTAGACATTCCTGCAACTTCCTCAGTTTTGTGGCATGTTACTAGGCAGCCCGCATGACCAGTTTGAGACATGTGACATCATTTGTCTTGGATGGGCATCTGTTTATTTCCTACATCATTCCTGTCCCATACATCCTTGCCACATAAATGACTGTCTGCACTGTTTGCCATCGTATATGCAATGGTGAGGTATGGCTACATGTCCAGCTCATGGGTGCTACCTGTTGGGTATGGGGCCCACGCCATATCATGTAAGATGTGTGCAAGCCACGGCTGCCTCTGTTGCAGGTAAGTGTGCACATTTGATGGCCAAACATCCTGGACAGCAGACCAATGCATTGTGTGACATTGGGGACATGTACTTGCTGGAAGGTGCATTTCCATGACAAATGCATGCAGTCAGTACCTCAACAGCTGCTTCCACTATATTTTATCTGGAGTGTGTGAACACATATGCTTCCAGTGTTTGTGAAGGTATGTATTTCCCATATTTGCTGCCCTAACCTATAATGCCATATTACACACTCATTGCTCATGTTGGGATCACATTGCAGGTTTTAAAGGTCGTGGACCACAGTATTATGAAATGCCATAGTGTAGATCTGTAACAGTTGCCATTGTAATACTGGTATATACACTGTTGTAGCACTGAATAAGGGTGATGTTTCACACATGTCCCTACTGTAGGCCATTTGTCCCACCATTGTGTTCATCTCTGTGGACACATTTTTCGATGACAGGATGTTAGTTATATTGCAGGAGTCTGATATACCCTTCAAATACACCATCATTGTCACCACTGTGATGCAGTGCAGTTAACAGCAACAATACATGAACATGTATGGCATGCATTATGGGTAGGTGTGTTAAATGTGTGCATGGAATATACCATAGCCATAACATGACCAGTGTATTGGCAATCCTGAACATAAACCATACTCACCAGCTACAGTCTGCTGCTTTGGAGGTATACCAGAGGGACCTACATAAGTGTGTGAGAGATGTGATGTCAGTAGCCACAGCCGTGGCATTAGTACAGGGTGGGTGCAGAGTTACAGTACATCAACAGTACACGTCCATAATACTACAGCCTATGCACATCTGTTTATTACTACTATGCAGCCACAGACTATATATATGTCATCTCACTTATGCATGATCTACCTGTACAGATGCAGATGGATGTGCAATAGTGGTCTACTGATGTGCTTTGTGGCCTTACCTGCACGCTCCTCTGCCATTGTGAGGGTAGCACCCACCTCCACTATACTCTCCACTAGTTGTTGTGTGTTTGTGGGCGGGCAGGTGCCACAAGGCTATCAAGGAGCTGCTCAACACATGTCGGGGGATGGATGGCATGACCCCCCATTGCGAGGTGATCCCCCTAGACTGCAGCAGCACGCTGACGGGCATTGTGATGCAGGTCGCTGCAATGATGCCAGACCTGCTCATAACTGTGGTTATGCAGGCCAACATCACTGATCCTGTGGACTAGATCGTTCCACAGGGCAGTCCACTGCTGCTGCTCATGGGCTGTTCTGCCAAACAGCACCTGGTAGTGCTGTACCAGGAGTGTGTTGATGACCTCATTTTTCCGCTGAATAGACAGGTAGTCTGCCATGTGACATATTGCCTGAAAGACATAAAGATGGAAACAGGTCTGAGCAACTCATACAGTAAGGTTACCATAGTTCTTAATACCACATCTCTGTCTCCCCCCCCACCATATGTGTGATAACAAACTGGTCACACAACTCAAGAGGTATGGCTACAGCTTACCTACCATTGGGACATATATTGTATTGTACCACACTTTATGCTATGTGTTTGTAGCCATGTTCCCTGTGGGGACACTATCATTGCTGGCCTGTTACAGACAATATCACCTGCATGTCATTGTAAGGGCCACTATGGTTCCATATATGCATGTGGTCTGTTTGCTATGTGATTGCTGCACATGTGTTATGTGTTATTGGGGATATCTATGCATGCTGCTGGACATGATCCAGGAATGTGTGGACTATTACTACCCACATATGTTCTATAACAGTGACACAATAGCATGTTTAGGGAACAGTTGCCAGCAGAACCACCTCTCCCACCTCATATGGCCATGTTACCAGGCCACATCACATGTGGGACCCACCCTGGGGCCTCCTCATCTATTGGTCCTGCACTACCTTCAGGTGGAACCACCTCAGGGGATGGTGTCCCCCCCCTGGGGGCACACACAGACATGACCCTGTCACCCAAGGTCAGGTCCAGGGTCTGGTGCATAGGGAGTGCCACAGAGACTTGGGAGATGTGCTACAGCACCATGAGGCCCTCAGTACACAATTGCAGGGCCTACATGCTCCTCCTGCTCAGCCTCCAGCCCAGGCACCTTCAGGGCCGTGAAGCTGATGTTGTGACTGACAATGGGTGGGGGCCTTGTTCCCATTGTTTCCATATGGAGGCTCACGGGGTTCCACATCACAGATGACACTCACCATCCAGGGTGTTTACCCACCACATGTCATATCCCACCCCTGTAGGCTGTCTTCTCTATCTACCAACCCAACCCAACTCCACAAATATACCTTGCTCTCCTTCCCCAAATTCTCAATCCCACCTTCACAGACAAGGGCAATGTGGTCTCAAAAAGGAGTTCACATGTGACATAATCGTCCATGTTGCACACACTTACTGCTGTATAAATATATATATATATATATATATATATATATAGTTCCCTATCAGAAGCCTGAAACACTATAAGCCTGAAAATCAAAATCCTGAAACCAAAAGCCTGAAAATTCAAAATCCCGAAAACCCAAAATCCTGAAACTCAAAATCCTGAAAACACAAAATGGACATACTGACATCATTGTGGCTTTGCTATTGTTAGCCCTGTGGTGTTAGGTCATGCGTTGGGTTCAGGTAAGTGTGCGGTTGGTTTTATGTTAGGGTTAGGCGCGGTTTAAGTGAGTTAGGGTTAGAGCGTAGGTTAGGCATGTATGCAATAGTGACAAATATTGGGGTTAGGGGCGGTTTAAGTGAGTTAGGGTTAGAGCCGCTGGTCAGGTGAGTGTGCGATAGTGACGGACCTTAGGGTTAGGGTTAGGGTCAGGGTCAGTTGGTAGATATTAGTGTCTTTATAGTGACATATTAGCATTATTTGTGTTTTCAGGATTTTGAGTTTCGGGATTTTGGGTTTTCGGGATTTTGATAGGGAACCATATATATATATATATATATATATATATATATATATATATATATATATATATATGTGGGTATTGATATGTGTGATGTTCCTTCACACATAGTATGCAGCATTGTGATGCAAAAATAGGGGACATGTATTTATGTACATATGTGTGTGTTTGTATATATGTATACATACATATATATATATATATATATATATATATATATATATATATATATATGTGTGTGTGTGTGCGTGTGTGTGTGTGTGTGTGTGTGTGTGTGTGTGTGTGTGTGTGTGTGTGTGTGTGTGTGTGTGTGTGTCTGTGTAGATATATATTTTGTTGTATATATGTGCTTTTATATATATATATATATATATATATATATATATATATATATATATATACATATATATACATATAGGTGTCTGTATATAGACATACATGCATATATATATATATATATATATATATATATATATATATATATATATATATATATATATATGGGGTACATTTAGACAACAGGTTCACTATCTCTAACTCTCCTTCCTGCACAGCTGCACTGTTCTGTCTTGCTATAACACAGACAGGTACCACATATGGACACAGCCTAACATTATGGGGATATATATATATATATATATATATATATATATATATATATATATATATATATATATATATATAGGGAGAGATTGCAGGTAAGCTTATTACACACCCATGGCATTTCAGCATGTTACAGTACTTGAGTGTCCTGCAAGTGGTGGGCTGTGGA